>NW_010428730.1:0-4493 GCF_000710305.1 Buceros rhinoceros silvestris | reverse complement strand
ACGGCCAAAACAGGTGCTCGGGGTCCATGGAATGGTGAGGCGGTGCAGCACACTTTCCACTTTCTGGTGTACTTGTTTCAAGCTTCCCCAAGTTACAAGGCTGGAATTAGAATGAATCGGTCGTTGTCTGGACCTTCGTATCTCTCCATCCTGCAGCTCCATATATTCCATCTGAGGGATCGGATTGAACGGTTCATCCTTCCAGCTCACAGCAGGGTTTTACCGAGTTCGCAGGTACCCACTGAGGACCTGTAGGTGAGAGAGTACAGGCAGACCCTTTCCCCCAGGTTACTAATGAAACCGGACCTTGCCTTTCAGGACTCCTCGGGAATCCTTGTCTAAAACCTGAGAAGAGTGAGCTGTCGATATAAAAGTTTTCACGTGGCGTTCTGCCGCCATGTAATTTTCTTCATCATCGTTTAGGTAACACATTCAGGGTATAAAGTACATTGTCTAACCGTTCCTGAGGGGATGGCATATTCCCCCTTTTTTGTTTAGCCTGAAGTGTCTGGAGAGAGCAATGAGCTCGTTCAACCACGCCACGAGCAGCTGGGTTAGACGGGACACCAGTAACACACGTTACAGAGCACTGCTGCAAAAACAGTCTTTGTACGGCTGGAGACATAGGCGGGTCCAGTGGCAGTTCGGATTGGTTTAGGATGTCCCATAGTTGCAAAACAAGCTGTCCAGGGTCTGTGAACAGGTTTAGCGCCTTCTCCAGATCAAGCCACAGCACAAATAAAATTGGCCATCAAACCCCGGGGGTTAACTCGCTCAGGAGCGACGCTGGAGTGCTGCTGGCAGTCAGGGCAGTGCCGTAGGACAGATCGTGCCTGTGCTGCGCTTCACTGAAATTCCTCCATTAAAGCTTCAGCATTTGGATGGTAAATCGATGAGATCGTATAGCGTTACCAAAGCGAAGGGTAAAAAAGGCCGTAGCAACAAGCTGATCTGCTCGGTCAGTCCCTTCAGGAATGGAACGTAGTGGCGGCTCACCAACTCAAACAGTCCGTGGAGTTCTGTGTTTGGTAACATCTTTCCTGCCCCATCAGAGGTTTTACTTTTCAGTTCAGCCTCTTCTAACTACCTGCCCTTTCTGAAGGGAATGGCGTATTTTTTTTAAGACAGCGTCTGCTTCAAGAAGTGCTAACGCTGGATGTGTACAGTTACTGCCAGCGGTTGGGACACAGGAAGGCTCTTGCTGATACTGTCTCTGTGCAGACCAAGGTCGCTGCTAAACCCTGTGGGCCGCGGTGGGGGTGCAGCAAGTTAGAAGGACCGAACTAAACCACCACCTTACAGTTATTGTCACTTTGTAACTGGGAAGGAAAGGCTAATTTGTTTTTCACTTTAAGAGATGATACAGAAAGGCAGGAGGGATGGGGGACAATCCCGCAGGATTCATTTGTCACGTACTGGAGAAAGGGAGAAGAATCCAGGAGAAAAACAGAAGGGAGAAAGGCTGCTGGGCGCACAGTGCGGTAAAAACGGTGAACCAAGCACACACAGGCGCACCGGCCACCGGCCAAGGAGCAGGGAGGGGCAGCTGCAGCAGGGGAGGCTCCGATCTTCAGTGCCAAAAGCAGGGTGGGGAAAGCCTGGCAGTGGGGGGACCCCGGGCGGGTCAGGGCAGGGGCAGTGCCCGGACCAGGCTGGGTTCCCAGCAGGTTTTAACACCCAAGCGGGCACGGGCGAGTGCGTGGTGTGCGCAAGCCAGGGGGCGAGGGTGGGTGTTGTAATCCATTTTCCTGTACACTTTTCCCTAATTCCTTCAAGACTGTATATGGCAAACCCTCATGCGTAGGTGCTTCGTGTGCGCGATCAAGTACGGGGACAGCACAGGGATCCCCCTCTTCTACAGCCTCTCCCACGCACCGCTCCACAGCGGTACACGCTGTTGCTGACTGGCGCAGGCTGTTGCTGCTCGACATTAAGGTGACACCCCCCGGGTGTAGGGCAGGCTGTGTAGATGGAGAATTGCTGTCTGAAGAAGCTCAAGGTGAAGGCAGTGGCTGGGGAGGAGCCGGCGCTGACTGACTGGTATCTCTTACTGGGGGTTCTTCCACAGAATCTGGAGTGTCCTCAGCTGCCTCCCTCTTATTTCTGTGAGGAGAGGATTTACTCTCCTCTCCTTGTGAGGGTTGTAAAGCTACACACAGCATTCACCAGGGAAGAAGTGACGCTTCCGGAATATTTAAACCGAGATTTTTCCGAGTTTCAAAATGTTCTCCTACCCTTTTCCAAACATCTATTTTCTAAGTTCCCTCCGATGGAAACCAGTTCCAATGCTCTTTTACAGTTAATAACATTTGTTCTTTCTGCTTTTCAGTAACATTAAAATCAGCTGCCTGTAAAATCTGTTGTCACACACATACATACGAATGCTGCGCTTGAGCGGCAGCTTGACCCACAGCTCTGGGATTCCTGCCGGATCCCTGAACTCCCCTTTTTTACCAGAGTATGATAACGAACGTGCGTCCGCGGACTTACCAGTTCTGTCAAGCTGTTCGTCGTTCCTAACACAGAGCACCACTTGCTGCGGGGAGACAGTAAGTCTTGAGAGACGATGCTCTACTGGTCGAGGCTGTGATGAGGCAAGACAGTAAGTCTTGATGTAGGCAGCAGAGTTGAGGCTGTGATGACAGAAGACAAGAAGTCTTGAATTAAGCTCAAACAGCTGGCGAGATCTCCTGACTCTGGTCACAAGGCAAAAGCTCTCTTCATCATTTTTCCAACAAGCAGCAAGCAAGTTCAAGCTCGCTCAAGCTCAAGCACGCTTAAGTCCAGAAACCCTCAGGCTCACGCAGCGCCACAAGCACACAGCACCAGCACCCCTTATTTTTTCCCAGCCCCCTTTTATAGCAGGTTTCGAACTCTACGGGCTAACGTGCAATTCTTCATCACTCTGGGAGAGAGGCCTGAGACTCTCTTCCTCCTCTTGTTTCCTCCCCCTGGCTCTGTTCTCAGGCATGCTCGGCCAGGCACACGGTGACCGCGTTCGGTCACTGTCACACGCACCCTGAGCAGCGTTCTGCTCGGTCAACATCCAATCGTTCCACATTCTTTCTGTTTCTGCTTCCTTCTCTCGACATTCTCACTGAGCCGCCACTCCTCTGTCTTAGATACCCATCCTACAGCCTTTGCTCTGTTTCCCAACAGATCTTTAAAGGTTATTATTAGCAAAGCCACCTGCAGCTCTGAATACCAGCAATTTCTTTAGCAGTTCTTAAAAGCAAAGCCATCTACAGCGTCTAATACAGGCAGCGCCTTGAAGGTGATTAACAGAAAAAGCCGTCTGCGATGATCGGCGCAGGAGCCAGGGGCTTCGGCACCTGCTACAGGAAATAACAGCCGTGGGGCTGGGGCCGAAGCAAAGACACCCGGCCTCGAGCCGAGAGAAATGCGCTGGGGCTTCGTCTGACAGGATGCAGAGCTGGAAGGCGCCAGCACCGAGAGCTGCTGTTGGCCCTCACCTCCCCTTGGCAGCCCCTCGACAGCCCCAACAAAGCTGCATCTCCCCCCTCTGCTTTAGCCCCTCACCTGCACCATGGTCACAGTGGGGAGCCCGAAGAAGGGAACACGGTGGGGACACATGAATAGGAGGGGAGGGAGTGAAATGCAGAAGAGGACAAGGAGGGGAGCAGGGAGGCGGGGAGAAGGGGTAGAGAGGACCAGGGGTGAGAAGGAAGAAAGGGACACGGCAGGGGGAGGTGAGAGAAAGGGGGTGACAATGAGGCAGGGGAAAAGGAAAAAAGGGTCCGAAGTGGGGCAAAAGAAGAAGAGTCAAGGTGGGGGGGCAGTAAGAAATAAAGAAGGGACCAAGTGGGGGAGAGGAGCATAGCTGGGGACAAGGGAGAGGGTGAGGAAGAAGAAGGTGACAAGAGAACAAGGTGGGGGGGAGGAAGATGGGGACAAGCTGGAGAATGGACAGAAGGGAACAAGGAAAGGAAGGCGCCAAGGGGCAGGAGGACCAAAAGGAAAGAACAAAAAAAGAAAGAAAAGAGAGAAAGAAACAACCTGTGCTGTGTAACAGGCCAGAGGGACAAGGAAAGACAGGAGAAAGGAGAGAGGGATGCAGAAAACAGGCGAGGGACAGGGAGCAGCTGAGAGCAGGACACGGTGAACGGGAGAGGGTCAAGGAGCAGGAGGCCAAGACAGAGAGAGACGACAAGAGCAGCAGAGAGAGTGGAGAGGTGGAGCCTGAGAGGAACAACAGGCCAGAGCGATGGAGTGATAAATAACAGGGACAGGGGGCAGCACAAAGGGTCAGAGAGAGTCAGAGGTGAACAGGGAGAAGGACAAGGACAGCGAGATCCAGACTGAGAAACGACAGAAAAAGAGGCAGCAGGACAGAGGGAAAGGGAGGAGAGGTGAAGGGAAACAAAAAATTATTAAAAAAAGAGAAATCTCAGCAGCCTGGGAAAAGGAGGGTGCAGGGGAAGGGCAGGGAGGGGCCAGGACATACGAGAGTGGGGACAGGGCCCCGAGGGCCC
>NW_010428729.1:23334-23730 GCF_000710305.1 Buceros rhinoceros silvestris | reverse complement strand
CCGGGAATGCATTGGTCAAGAAAAGATGTGCTACACATTACCCGGAGCCTGGATTTGTGCTCCAGGAGGCCAGCCACAGACCCAGGACTGCCCTGAGGAGCTTCCTGCAGGACGGGACCTCCTGCCAGCACCTCCCAGCCCCAGTAAGCCAGAGGAGCTGCTCCCTGAGGAGCTGGCTCTGCAGGAGGATGCGACCCAGATGTGGGCAGAGCACCAGACTGTGGATGGGACAATTACAGGAGGGACTGACTCATGGAAACCACAGAAAACAGAGCTGGAAGAGTCTTGGAAATACCTTTTAGTTTATCGGGCTGCTAAGGCAGGATTGGCTCTGGCTGTGTCACTTCTGACACATCTAGCTATTCATGCAGCATTACGTATTACTGGCTGGTCTGT
>NW_010428729.1:19207-23213 GCF_000710305.1 Buceros rhinoceros silvestris | reverse complement strand
ATTACTGGCTGCTCTGCCTCTACCACACTCAGTTCACCATGACCCAGAAATATCGAAGGAAAGTGGATTTCAGTGGGGTTTGTTCTTTCTGCATGGAGACGAGTGCCCAAGGTGAGGTTTCTTCACCACAGCAGAAGGACTGGCATCTGGGGCTCCTGCTCTGATACTCAGCAGCAATAGCTCCATGAGCTCCAGAGTGGCATGCCACCATGTGAAAGCTCTCTGGCATGAAGGCAAAAGATAAAGGGATAATTTCAGCCTGTTCTTCCTTATTGTCTTGATTTTGAAGTATGCGTGTATCTTCAATCCTGTTTGCAGCATCCAGTCCACATTTATCATGACACAAGTCACAGCATCCAGCAGACTTTTCACTGTAAAACAGGAATGTTTTAATCAAAACCCCGTTTGGTGCTGCTGCCTTGAACTCCGTTGCCTTCCAGCACAACAGAGAGCACAGAAGCTCCAGCTCCGTGCAAAGAGGGGGAATACCGTGGGACACCAGCCAACATGCTGCACCTTATTCTGAAATGCTGGCATGAGCCACGGATGTTGGTTCAGAGCCGTGTTTTTGCAGGGCCCGTGTTTCTGCCATGGGAAATGGGTTCTGAGGCAAAAGGAGGGGAAAGCAGGAGAGAAAGCCCTGCTTCAATGCAGACTCTGGCTGGTAGCACACTGGGTGGGTGCGTGGTGGGCCCATGAGTTTGGCTCTGACCTTTACGAGATAGGAGAGGTCTTCCATGGTTTTCAGGAGGAAGAGGAGGAGGGATTTGGGCATGTCCTAGTTAAGGGATATTTCCTGGGCACCAGAGGTTCTGAGGGAAAGGGAGAAAGGCAGCATAGTGCTGAAGAGGTCTGGGGCAGGTCGGGGAATACCCCTGGCCCAGGAAGAGAGGCGAGAAAAAAACCCTGAGCAGGTGATGGGTGAAAAGACACGTTTGCCTGAAGGAGTGGGGCCACAAGGGTTTTCTCAGCAGAGGAGGGAGCTGGGAAGAAGGAAGGGTAAGGAAGGATGCCAAAATGCTGGTCAGCATAATGCTGCTGACTGCAGCACAGCGACATTTGGAGAATTTGGCCAAATTTGAGAGTTGTAAGGTACAGAAAAGGAGCTCTATTTGTTTAGCTTTGGTTAGTAGTAAAGAGCACAAAGCTTTCAGCACCCTTGATGATTAATCTTCTGAGAGTATAATATATCCAGCAACACTAAAAGCAAACATGAAACCACTAACAAATGAACTCAGCTGAGCCGGCTGATGAATAAGCCACAAGCATGGAGTCCCACCGCTCCCAACCACTGTCTGGGGAGCACAACCTCCGCTCCCTCCAAAATAAAGCAAGCAGGAAGCTCTCATGGGAGGTCTCAGGTGTCTGTGGAGGAGCACTGCAGCCCATGGAAGCTCTTGGAGAGAGCATTCCCTCCCCTACACCTTTGGCTAGGGAAGGGAGCAGAGTTATAGAGAAAGGGGGGTCAAGCCATGAATTTTGGCCAAAAACATATTCTTTTTTTTTTTTTGGACTGTTACTGTCTCCCAGAAGAGGCAAAATTCTCCTTTCAGTTTGGAAGGTCTGTCCATCTCTCCAGCTGAGCCCCATGTGCCTGGTGAGAGGAGGACATCCTTTGGAGCCCGGAGGCATCCACCATATCTGGCTCAAGCTCTGCTGTGCGTGAGCAGCAACACTAGCCCTTTGCTGGAAGTAAGTGCACCTCACACACAGCTCCCGAGGATCACTGCTAGTGGTCCACCATCCAAAGCCCTGCAGGAGGAGATGCTTACAATCTGCTGGTCACAACCCTCCTTATATTTATACCAGTAACATGGGTACAAGCAAATGGGGTCTCCAGTTCAGGGGAGCTCCCCTGGTTTAAATCCCCCATGGGCATAAGCCTGGGTTAGGCACTAACCATCACTAAAGCTGGCAGGAGCTCTGCTGATGAGCCAGTGAGAAGAGCAGGGAGAAGCACCAGCATCTGTGGAGGCTTTGTGCCTTCCCCTGTTGATGTACCAGCAACCAACAGTGTCCTGGTGGTACCACACGTGAGGGGAGAGCAAGTCATTAACCATCTGCCATACCATGAAGGCTGGCAAAAGCTTTTAAGCTAGAAAGCGTAAAGTGTAGGATTGGCGGCTGCTTTCACAGCCCTACTGATGGAACATTCCCATGTGGTTTGGTCAATAAAGCGTCCACACCTCCTTCCTGCTTGCTGACAGCTGGGCATTGAAGAAACAACGTGCTTTCAGGATAAATACAAAGCTTCAGATTTTCCGGGGCTGAATGCCTCCAGATGGACAGCTCTGGTAGCATTTACGGGCCCAACACAACATATGAAACTCGTGGGCCCTTACTGTTAAGTCTACCTGAATCATACAAGAAAACCCATGAGACTTCATCCTCTGGGGATCTGCAACTCCCTACCAGCATCCTTTAGACATTCTCACCTTCTCTTTTGACGTCATTAGGCTCAAATCAGGTTCTAATGAAGTAAAGATGAACAATGAAAGAATTGGGCTGTCTCCTGCCTTGAGCTAGAGGACTGGTGTCCCTGCGGAGGGGTATCACATCTTCTCTCGCTATCAGAGCACGGGAAGGGTGCCTGGGCCTGCTGTCGCTGTGAAGGATGCCTGTGGGGCTGCTGTTAGAGACAGTATCGCAGTAACTGGTTTCCAGAGGCTGAATTTAGATTTGTGTAGGTGGTATTCCCCAGGTGTGGGTGTCTGGTGTTGCTACCTTCCCACTGGGTTTTGTACGTAGAATTAACCCCTCCACCACCAAACAGCGAACCCAGTGAGCCCCACGGTCTCACTGGGGCCACATACAGGTGTGGACAGAGTGCCGAGCCCATGGCCCCAGGACTCCCACACTGCCATGGGCACCCAGTTTCACAAGGGCTCTCTCATTGCAGAAGACTCTTGGGTTCCATCTTGTGCTCAGGAGGGGACATCCCCAGGGGATGCAGAGACCTGCTTCCACCTGTCCCCCAGCAGCACCCTGTTTCCTTCAACCCCTCACTCACACCAATCTCTTGTCATTCAACCTGTCCCCATTCCCTGCTCTCTCTAGGTCAATCACCCTCTCTCCTCACCTGCCATCCCAGTTCTCCTCATTTGTTTGTCCCTTCTCCACTTTCTTCGCCCTGTCTCAGCCATTCTCCATCTTCCGTCAGCCAGCCTCAGGCTCCTCAAACCTCAAGGTAAGGACCGTGTGGCCAGACACCATTTCACATGGCCGAGCAACAGGCAGCACTGTCCTGAGGATCGCCTGAGCACGCCACTGGTCGTTGGTAGCTGCCTGGTGTCACCTACCCTGGGTTACAGCCTACCACTGCGATTGCAGAGCTGCACTATCCCTCTGCTTCTGCTGAACAGCAGCTTGGCTGGCACAAAAGCTTTGAGGAAGCTGAGCAGGATGAAAGAAATCTTTGAAAAAAAACTTCAGCAAGAAAAATATTTTGAAATTAACCATATTTTAAAACTAAAATTTATCTGCTTATACATGAAAAACAGGAGTTAGGGTCATGCTCTAAAGCCATTCAGACTTCAGGAGCAGGACGGCCCTCACATGTACTGACTTTCTAAAAGTCCAGTCTTTTGTAAACTATCAAAATCAGCAGAGGATGGAAGGCCCAGGAGGAGACATCTCCCCCAGCCCAGGTGGGAAGCAGTGCCTTTTGGGGATGTATCTTCTCTCATTTCCCCAGAAGAGGAGCTTGACCTGGGGACTTTGCTTTTCAGCCACTGAAGAAGAAAGCTTTCAAATGGCAGGATAGAAACTAGTGCACAAGATGATTTCACATTTTTTTGTCCTTATTAGTTCATTATGTGTAATGAAGAATTTAAGATGTTTCCTATTCATCCCTAACCAGCCAGGGTGTTATTTTTTCAGCACCCTCACAGGTGCCACAAGGACCTCCCATGTCACCTAGGGCAGTTTCACCCCTGCCATGCACACATTGCTGTCCTCCCTCGTCCTCTCTGCTCTCAATGCCAGACTTGCCTGGTTGTTGAAAGCC
>NW_010428729.1:14151-19076 GCF_000710305.1 Buceros rhinoceros silvestris | reverse complement strand
CATGCCTGCGAGCTGTCCTTGGGCACATGTCCCAGCAATGACCATGTGTGGGTGCAAGCTGGGGAAGGAATGCAGCTGCGAACAGACCTGCTCAGCTGCTCTGCAGGAGAACCAGGCGGAAGGGCATCGTCCTGCCTTTGGAAGCATCTGATCAAGCTTCTTTTAATATATTTTAGTGTTATAATTATATCATGGTAGAAAATAGGTGCTCAAAACCAAGGAAATGGCAAAGTGCTTACTCTGATCAGCAGGTCATCTTTGGTTACTGAGCCTTAATTTTACAATTGGAAATGAAAAGCTGACTCACTGTCAAGGTTTAACCCCAGCTGGCAGCTAAGACCCACACAGCCACTCATTCACTCCTCCCCAGTGGGATGGGGGAAAGAATCGAAAAAGTGAGAAAAACCCATGGGTTGAGTTAAAGACAGTTTAACAGGTAAAGCAAACGCTGCACGCAAGCCAGGCAAAACAAGGGATTCATTCACCACTTCCCATGGGCAGGCAGGTGTTCAGCCATCTCCAGGAAAGCAGGGCTCCGTCTCCTGTAACGGCTACTTGGAAGGCAAATGCCATCTCCCAAGATCCCTCACTTCCTCCTTCTTCCCCCAGCTCTATATGCTGGGCATGATGTCACATGGTCTGGAATATCCCTTTGGTCAGTTGGGATCAGCTGTCCCAGCTGTGTCCCCTCCCAACTGCTTGTGCACCCCCAGCCTATCCCTGGTGGGGTGGTGTCGGAGGCAGAAAAGGCCTGGACTCTGTGTAAGCACTGCCCAGCAGTGACAAAAACATCACGGTTTTATCAGCTCTGATTTCAGCAGAAACCCAAACCACAGCTCCACGCCAGCAACTATGCAAAAAATTAACTCCATCGCAGCCAAAATCAGCACACTCACCCTCTCTGACTACCTTCAGCACTGATGCAAAGTGAGAAAACTTCTGAGCTGAGATAGACAGTTTAAGATGTAAAGCAAAACCCCCACACAGAAGCGAAGCAAAACAAGGGATTCATTCACCACTTCCCATGGGCAGGCAGGTGTTCAGCCATCTCCAGGAAAGCAGGGCTCCGTCTCCTGTAACGGCTACTTGGAAGGCAAATGCCATCTCCCAAGATCCCTCACTTCCTCCTTCTTCCCCCAGCTCTATATGCTGGGCATGATGTCACATGGTCTGGAATATCCCTTTGGTCAGTTGGGATCAGCTGTCCCAGCTGTGTCCCCTCCCAACTGCTTGTGCACCCCCAGCCTATCCCTGGTGGGGTGGTGTCGGAGGCAGAAAAGGCCTGGACTCTGTGTAAGCACTGCCCAGCAGTGACAAAAACATCACGGTTTTATCAGCTCTGATTTCAGCAGAAACCCAAACCACAGCTCCACGCCAGCAACTATGCAAAAAATTAACTCCATCGCAGCCAAAATCAGCACACTCACCCTCTCTGACTACCTTCAGCACTGATGCAAGAATTTCTGGCTCTCCTCTGGAGGCATGAAAAATGCCAGGTACAATAAAATTACAAAAGTCATCCAGAAAAAGAGCCCAGTAACAAATAGGGAAGAGTTGCTTGGCAGAAGATAGACTGGAAATTAAAGAATTCATTTTAACCACAACAATCGCTATTGAATGGCTGGAAGGATGCTACAAGTGCAGTGTTATTACACTGCACTAAATTTGAGGTAATTTGTTCCTGGAATTCGCTTTGTTTCCCTCATATTATTGAATTTACCAGATAATGTCTGCCTAGCATTCCTCTTGCAAAAAACCCAAACCAAAACAAAAACAAACCTCCTACCAACCCGCAAATGAAAGCAAGCAGTAAATCCAGCTTGAACGAGCATTGTGTCCCCTAGGACACAAGCCATGAAGGATGGATGCTGGCCCCATCCACTCGTGGGCAGTGGCAGCCCCACACCACCGTCCAGTGCATCCTGCCCATGCCACAGCCACGGGGTCTGGGGCTGCTCATGTAGCATTGAGGCTTTTGTCTCCATGGATCCATTCCCAAACGGCTTAATTAAGACAGCCATGCCTTTCCAACCCAGAAAAAGCTAGGTGAAATGAGGAGGCTCTTGATGTCCACGATGAGCTATTCCAGCTGTGAAGCCGGGAATGCTGGGACACAGCGGACAGAGTCTTTGGTGTACTTGGCTTCAAAGGTCAGTAGATGTTTACCCTGCAAAAGTGTGCTGCTTTGCAGCTCAGAGGAGTAGATTTTGCAGATCGTGATTAATTCTCCTGGGCATGAGAGCACTGGACAGAACAATTACAGCTGTGGACACTTTTATCCTCTTTGTCATGAACAGAAAATGGAAGGGCTGCAGAAGGAGACAGTATTATATCCCAAATCTCCTTATTTAATAGTGGAACAAAGTGTACTTCTATGCCTGTGCAGTTAGAAGCAGCAAGCTGAGGCTTTCTTCCTCTTACCCCAGGGTGCTTTCATTTGTTCTGCCAGCCCCTTCCCTGCCAGTCAAAGAATATACATTATTAATGTACAGACTAAATGCTGTTCTCACTCATCCCTTTGCTCTCAAAAGCGCTGCTTACATGAAGCAGACAAGGAGGATTTGGCCAAAAGATTTTAATCGTGTGACTCTGATGAATTGGTTTAACGCAGATTTAAATTGGAAGCTTTTTGTTCTGATTTTTTGTGGGTGTTTTAATCACTGAAGAGGTTGTTGTTTGGCTAATTTAAATCAGCATGGAAGCGAAATACCATGGTAGCTGCTTGAAGGAGTATCCCTGTAGCTCTCTCCGAAACAGCAAGAGATTGAGACTGAAAACACAGCTTTATAAATTATGATTACAAACCACTTAGAGGGGGTTTTTTTAAAGAAAAATATATGTGCAGGAAGAGATGTCACCTGCCAAGGAAATTTGAAATTTGGGGCTAATCTTACTCCAAGTGAAGTTAGATCATATCAAGATGTACATGAATTGTATTTACGCAGAGCTACAGTCAAGTTGAGCAAGTCCAGGACCTGGCTGCTCATGCCCAAAAAGTAACTGTGCTTTGGGAAAAAAGAGGACACTGCAGAACTTACATGCAAACAACACTTCAGGTGACAGTTACAGAGGACTAAGGCACACTAAATAATCCCAGGAGGTGGCTCAGTGATGCCACTAAAGATAAGGGTAATGACTGCAAAACAAAGACCAGCCTCTTGCCCGATGGCCAAAACGTAGGGCCAGACTCGGCAAGTCCTGCTCCCCTGATTTGTTCAGCACTTGAGCTGGGGTCCCTCACGAGGATTTTATACTGCCCGCTCTCAGTATGCACTGCCAAGCAGGAGGGCAGGTGGGCTTCGGATTCGTTTCCTCACACACAAGACCTGTCTTTCCAGACAGAAGGACACTAAACGATAAATAAATGAGATGATGAAGCACGAGAAAGAAGCAAACAGGTTGGGCAGGAGGTGCTGAAAATTCAGCAAAGCCAGTCTGCAAGGTGTTGGCAGTTCAGGGTTCACCAGGGGTAAAACGTGGAGGGGTAAGCCTTGACCTGGGAACTAATTACGTTAAACACATAGTGGTGAAACACACCCAAGGTTCTTCAGGAACTGTCTGGTTTCTCTCTTCAGAAGGAGGGCTCCTCAGTACCATGGTGGTTTCAAGAATGGGGAAAGTGGGCCAGAGCCGCTCCCAAGCCCTCCTCTCTGAGGCAACTCTTTACCAGCTACGCATTCTCAGTGCAGTAAAAAACATACCTGGCCACCACCGTGCTGAGAGCAGACAACACTGGGTTGGGGGGGACTGTGGATGTGCAGGCTTGCTGTCTGCCTCGTTTGCTCCTGAACCTTGCCTGTATGTCTCCGATTTGCCAGTTCCCTGTCACTAAATAAGGTAGTGTGTGGGATAGAGGGCAGAAAAGGAGGAGGCATGAATTTGGATGCTTAGGGCCAAGGCAGTAATTCCTAATTAAAATATAAGTAGTTTGAAAACCAAAGACCTTGTGGAGCGAACACTTAACTCGGCAAAGAAGGAGCAGGAGAGCCCCTCAGCTGCCCATGAACTGTTTATCCAGTGAAGAAAACAGAGAGGCAGAGAAAGAGTTGTTTCAGCACCTGACAACTTCTGTCAAAGCAAGATGCCTATTCTGCAGGCGAAAGACTTGTCAGCGTGACCTGAGGAAAAGGACGCTGTGGCTATGACCAGTGTGCGCTTGGGAAGTGCCAAAGACCCCTGGCCATGGAGCCAGAGCCAGCTGTGCCATGTGCTGTGCCAAAGACCCCACCGGTGGATGCTACAAAGGTGGGTATAAGCAGATGGAGAGGTGGTAGGGAACAGCGAGGACAAGAGACCGGGAGGACAGCAGGAGTGGCCTGGCTACAGGTTCTGGTTAGACATTCACATGTAAATGTCAGAGAGAGAGGCTGAGATTGATTACACAGTAAAGAGGTAGATTGAGGAGTTACTGGGAGTAAAAATGGTAGCTGACTCATGTTTTTGAAGAGGGAAGTCTTACACAGCTCTCCTAGAAAGCTGGCTGGAAATGGGGATGAGAATTTTGCCAGAAGAATGGAGAAACTGGAAAATGGTAGCTATTGGAAGACAAAATGTAAATAATAATGCTGGTTTTGATATTCCTTTCTAAACTAAAAGAAAGGCTGTTTCTACACAATACCAATCCGCAGATTGGGATCCACCTCTTAAAACAGGTGAAGTTTACCATAGCTTAGGAAAAACAAGAGATACCCATCTCAAAAATAAGTCATGTCTAGCATGCTGAAATCTGGTAACTAAGAAATCGAACCAAGGGGTTATTTGTTTAATGTCTCCACATACCAATTTGCCTGAAGTGTGGCTTGAGACCGTTCTCAATAACGAAGAATCTTGATTTTAAGTTAAACTCTACACCATCTGTTTCATTGTAATCTGCTTCCATTCACTCTCTGGGGGATAGTAACAGCTTTACTTGTTTTAAGAGGCTG
>NW_010428729.1:0-14020 GCF_000710305.1 Buceros rhinoceros silvestris | reverse complement strand
GCAGGAATAACATTTCAATACTTTTTTGTAATCAGTTTTAGCAACTAAGCCAGTGAGCTCTTGGTAGAGCTTATACTTGCCCAAGAGCCAGAGCCATTTGAAAGAAATTCTGGGAAGCAGCACTCTTTTTGCCTGTTGAGTTCATTGCTGACTTTTGGGTTTTGGTGGCACTTTTCAATGTTCACGTTGCTCTGTTCTAGTCTCCCCTTAAATGGTGACTGCTTTGCTGGGCTTTCCTGTTCACTTTCTCCCATGGAGCCCCTGGAAATGGAAGGACTTTCTCTCACTGCCAGTTCTACAGCATGTGACCAACTGGAGTCAAATACTGGTCAAAAGCAGCTCAAAAACTTCCTTGCTGACAACAAAGTCTCAGCATCAGCTTTGTTTAAGTTTCCATCCAGTTTTTATCTTCCCGAGACACCAATTATACACAGCCTGTTTAAGAGTATGAGAGATGCGTTTCTGGGTACCGATCAATGCAGCATGTGCAGGTCTGGTATAGACATAACCACAAGGAGAGATGAAAGAGGAAAAAATCACCCAAGCACGTACCACATTCATTACCACATTAGTTAGAGGGATGGTGTGCTGGTAGTAGCAAAACATCTGTCAGGGTGCCATATAAAGCGCAATCTTTTCAAGACATTGTTGGTTTATTGCCTTTAAATGGACCTTGACCATCATTAGCAATCAATCAATTCTGAGCCAGCCTCAAGTGCTCAAAAGCAAGCATTCTGTGTAAGCAAATGCATCGTGAGCTGTTCTCACAGTTTCTGACTGGGATTCCACCTTTCCCTCTCCTTTTCTCACGCAGGGCAGCTGTAAGGGAAAAGCTGTTTGTCTTTGCTGATCTCCTACAGAAATACAGATTCCCTGTCACTTCCCTGCTTCCAGCCACAAGGTTCCCAACATGGGCACCTTGGTTTGTCAGACTCTTCCAGGGGCTGACCTTGCTCACTGGCCTGGAAAATGTCAAAGGGATCATTTTCTGTCAGGCTGCTGATGAAAGTGCCCAATAAGCACCTGACATGGGTGACGCTGGGGCTTGCAGCTGGGAGCAGGGGAGGGAAGAGGGACGCAGGAGAAGGACCACCTTGCCCCAGGCAGCAAGAGCTAAAAATGGCTCGTGGCCTAGAGAGCCATGGCCAAAGCTCTGACACCATGCAAGTTAGGTACAGGCACTCAGTATCAGGTACTTTGGCTTGAATTCTCCTTTCTACAGAAATATAAGCACTAACGCTCATGGTTTGAGCATTTCTCTGCTGTCCAGCATTGCAGGAGGTTATTTTGCAGCTGCCACCTACCATCCTCCCCCATAATGACAGAGAGCCTTTTCTCTACCCAGCTGCCTATTTTCACAAATAGGAACAACAGCATTGCCTTTAAGATGCCTCATTTTCTGCAAATTTGGTTGTCTTCAGCCAAGGGTTTTAATTGTTCAGGCCTAGAGCCAGCTAGATACCAGTCGAGAGGAAGGCAGGCTGGCATTCAGGAGCAGCAGCCCCAGAAAGAACCTCTGCAGATGTCAGGTTGCTTCTATCCCTTCACAGGTGAAGTCTGGCCACCACTAACTAAAAGCAGACGGTGAAATCAAGGCAGGATGAGCAGTTGGTAGTGTTACACCAGACAATTTTATTGTTACGTGACTGAGCTCCTACCCATGCAGTCACCCCAAGCAGGGAAGCGGGGGCAACACAGAGATGTTTGGGTCCTGCAGCCACAGAGCAAGCAAGAGAGACAATTTCACAAGTGTCTGAGAGCAGGTTCCAATCCTCTGTCCATGGGGCACTAGTATCTGCGAGACCCACAGTGTCTTACTGCTCCCACAGTGTTTCCAATTAAAAGGCTCATGGTAAAACAGCAGGAGAAATTTTGAGGACTGACAGTGACTGTAGTCCAGAAACATCTTATAGCTTTATCAGCCACAGTTTGTGAAGTCTGTCTTGGTACAGCACTCTGTGTTTTCTAGGGCAGACTACTGCATCTCCTAGACATGCAGAAATTGTCTTCTGATTAACAGAGGCCAGTTAAACTGATTTTAGTAACACATGTGATTTTTACAAAGGTGTTCAAGCTGGCAGCTTTCTGCACATGCATGTGAATATTTAGCATACGACAAATTAAAGTTCCTACTGACTTCAGCGATGTAGAATTCAGTTATTACTTGAGAGAAATACAGGCATGCTTTGTTCATTTAGAAAGCAGCCCAGAAGCTGAGAAGTCCTTCACTAGTGGCAGTTACGATCCAAACAGTGTCACATTCTTTCAGCTGCGTAACAGCTCATGCTTTCAGATGCATAATAGCAAATTCTTTGCATGATTTACTGCAGTAACAAAAAGCAGCTGTGTACTATTTCTTAACTATTCTTAACATGGTCCTTAATAAAGTGTTTCTTAGACCTCATTGAGAAAAATATTCTCTTCTAGCATTGATCTGGTAAGACCTAGCAGCAGCAGGCACCCGCTAGAAATTGTTTCTAAGGGTTAAGCAATTTTTAAGACCACAAACAGTCTAAATTTACTTTCTAAATACAAAATAAAGCAACTGAAATCTAGTCACAAATGTAAATTATTTTTTGCTCTGTTTCTGTGTAGAGAGAAAAAGGAGCTCCACTGCACAAGGCTATTTTAGTCTGTTCCCATACTACCCACAGCCCACTGTGATATGAAATCTGAATTGTATCTCCTCCAACAGAAAGTGCCACTGCGTTAAGCATTACTGTAACAGAAAGTGAGTAATGACCATAATTATAATTCTGAACACCAGCAGAACATATACAGACATTTTAGATTTTTTTTTTTCAGAAGGCATCATTCTTCAATTATTTTTTGGTTGGAAGTAAATACTCAGTTTTCAAAAGGTCCACAAACAATTAAAAATAAAGCAACCATTTTATTGCAAAATACGCAGGGACTATTTACAGCTAAAGAAAAATTGTATACCAAAAGAGAGTTAAAACTATCAGCAGGTAATGGCTGCTGGGACTTGAAGGCACATCAGGGATAAGAAGCTAAAAATCAAGGCCCATCCTGTTAGCCTGAGATTATGCTGCGCAATTAACATGCCTTTGTTTTCCAGGCATGCTTTAATTTGGCAAAGCACCCTGTAAGACACAAAAGTGGTTTAGGTATTACTGAATAATCAGTAAACAAAAGGTAAGGAAGGCAGGCACCTATACCCTTGTGAAGGGTTGGATGGCATCAGCATCCCTATGGAAAGAACAGACAGCAATGATTAAAGTTTAGGGGCAGTCTTGAAAACCAGAGGAAGACATGGTCAGAACACGTCTGGTGAAAAGTCGCTCCAGCGACTTTTTACTCTCATTAGTGCTCTGTAGTTTTATACACAGCATTACCGCTACTGCACATGCAGGAGATTCATCAGGCCACCCCGGTCTGTAGAGCCTTTCTCACTGCTAGCGTGTGGGTAAGCAAATACTTAGAGATCAAACTTCAGTGGGAAAGCCTGCAGCTCTGGCACGTTTGGGACTATGAACTGATCAGGACAAAGTACATATATATATATCTCTACATATATATATCTTCTGATAGCCTCACGGTGGGCAAACTACGCAAAAAAACAAACAAACAAACAAAAAAACCCCAACCCAACAACAACAACAATTTCAAAAAGTTGGCCTCTGTAGTTGTGCAGTGTGTTGTAACATAGGAGTTAGCGTGGATCCTGAGACAGGCACGTGACTGGATTTTGGATGTCTCAAAAGTCAACGAAATAACACCTTCGTTAGCAGAGTCAAACAAACAGCTGAGGTTCTAAAAGGCAGACACAAAGCATATAAACATCTAGGGGGAGATAAAGTATAGGTACATTACTTGATGAAGGAGAGAAAATGAAAGATATGATTCATAAATAAGTAATAAACAGTGATTTTTACTGCAGTCAAAAATTAACTAAACAAAGCATGTAAGAGGTTGAAAGACTAAGCTGAAGTATTCAGAGGACCCGGATGGTATTCAAGTCGGCAATAGCTGACTACTCTTATCTCAGGATACTCCAGCAATCAGCCACGTCAGTGTGGACCATGAGTGTTGCTCTTTGAGAACTCACAGAGCACAGACAACAGTCCAAGAAAGCAGTAGGACAAACACAAGGAATTTAAAACGAAGGGGACTCTGTCAGTCAACCTAAACCAAGAAAAAGGCTAGAATAATTTTTATAAAATTCTATTTGTAAACGTGTATGGAAAAGTAAGCCAACAACAGCCAGCCAACACGGATTTGTCAGGAACAGAGCATGCCATACCCCACCACCACCCATTTCCTTCTTCCTGAAAACTGGCCTGGTGGGCCACAGGTGCAGAAGATCCCAAATCTCCCTGTTGCTGTGAAGGACTTTGACTTCGTCATTCTGTGAAGTCCTCACAGGTGGAGATAGGGCTCTAATCCGTACCAACCACAAGCTGAATCACAGCAGTACAAAATCCTCTCAACAAGCAGCTCCTGAAGGCTCGCAGGGAACCTGGGAAAACACTCAAGCAGAGTCCTGCAAAGCTTTGCCTAGGATCTAAGCCATTCAGCATGTTCATGAACAACTCACTCAGACTAGAGTTAGAAGAGGACATCTGCAAGACATGCCCATGATGCTATACTTGGATGAACCATAAACAGCATAGGAGACAGGTCTGGAATGCTGATACCATGATAAATTCGGTCTGAGATCCGTTACAGACAGGTATGCATAGGCACAAAATGGAGATACGAGTGGTACCAAAGTGGACCTGGGATGTTCAGACCAGGAACTGAATGCGAGTTGATGTGATGCTCTTGCAAAAAAGGCAAATATAATTCCAGTGTGTGTTAACAGCACTGAAGTATGCAAGAGCCAGAAGTCAATTGTTCCAGCCACCCTGCACTAGCCTCAGCTAGCACTCTGGGTCACGTTTTGGACCGTACGATCTAAGAGCACAGTCAGACTGGAGAGGATCCAGAGAAGGGCACCAACAATTGCTAGACTTAGAAGACGTGGCCTGTGAAGAGTGATTCAGTTAACTGGGTTTACTTATAAGAGAAGACTAGAAGGAGAACATGGTAACAATGGTCAAATGAGGGCACTATTCATCACATCCACTGCCAGTAAGAACAGTAAGTCATTGACTTCACTCACAGGGATAAACCCATGCTGTGCTAACTCCCCAGTTGTACGGTTCAACAATGGTACACGCTGCTTACAAGGTCACGGGATGCTTTCTGTTTGGAAGTGTTTAGGAATTAAGAGAAACACTTGCTAGTTTCAGTCTTAGCAGATTTGATCCAACCTCAGAGCAAGGAGATGGACCAGGAAACTTTTTGAGATTTCCGTTACTCCTTACTCTTCTGAAAGATCTCCAGCACTTAGTAATGTTTTCGCGCACTGTTTGTGATTTTGTAAGAGCTACAAACAGGGAACACTCAAGGATTTGCCCCATGCCATCAGAGTGCTGTCGGGACCTTAACTTTATATATTCAAGGGATGCTATTTTTCAGAGGAAAGCTGTGACGCTTCCTGAAAAAGATGAGACACTCCTTGAACAGATTCCTATTGGATAACAGTGCTGGGACAACTACATTCCTCTTTTCCCAGGAAACCTAATGCTAAAAGCCGCATAAGAGATTTGTAAAATACACAGTCAGCCTCACCCACCTTTTTTTTTTGGAAAGCTACAAAGCTACCAACTGCCTCAGCAAGTGTGTCTCTATATGTCTTATCTGTATAAAAACTGTAACACAATAGACAATGAATTTAAAAGTTTCCAAAGAATTTTGGAAACGGACAGCAAAATTCACAGACAGAACTTGACATCTTCCCACTGTCTGGGCTAGAGCAACATCGCTGGTGATGCCACAGAATCTGGAATAATCACACACTGACTACTAGTCAAAAGCTGAGTTTTGGGTCTCATTTCCAAGTTCACTGCAAAACTTCTAAATAGGTTAATGCAAGGCCCCCAAGTTATACTCAGCAAAATGGGGCTAAGCAGTCAGAAACACAAGCTGACCTTTACACCGTAGATTTGTAGGACTAATTGTGTTTACTGGTCAGACTTTGGGAAGACCACACTTCTAGGGAAGCCAAATACTTCCCAACTTGTACCTGTGAAACTGGGAAACAAAACAGACCTCAAGCCTATCAGTGTTTGATGATAAATGAAAGTCCATCTATTAGCTCCTCTTACTAAGATGGGAAAACAGTTCAATATACTTTACAGAAATACTACAAATCCCTTCATTACTATGTGGTTTGCAAACAGCCTGTGATCATTAGCTTTACTTGAGCTAAAGTATTTTCAGCTCAACAGCAAATAACCAAAAGGGACAGTCTGCAGGGTCTCAAGAGCACTGCATAAAGCCAACTATTTCCTTAAGGCTACATAGTAATCGTCTTCAATTTCAGATCTTTCACTCAGCTTTTTGACAGCAAGGAACCAGAAACCCTTAGAGACAGGTAGAGGTACAGAACCAGCCTAAGTCAGTCTGAGCAACGCACACTGCAAATCTCTTCTTGATTTCTCAGTAGTCCCTGAGGAGGTGGCCTCGTCCTAATCACACATGCTAACTTCTACTCTGGGATCTAAAGGGAGACTTTTTCCAGAACATTTTCAGCCCTCCTTAAAATGTGATTTCAAATGCCACTTAGATTCCCAGAAGAGATCTAGACATCTGAACACTCCAAATCACTTTTTAAAGTTGCTCTACAAGTATCCATGGCAGCTGATGACCTCAACGACACCAGGACAACCCTTTACCTAAATGCTGTTCCTGCACAAGGATGAAATCTTTCTCGAGGGAACACGGGAAACTTTCCATACCTATTTTTCCTTCTCATAAATTTGGACAGCAAGTTCCAGTGCTGCCCACAGCCAGTAAATAAGCTTTGTAAGTGCAGTAATAGTTGTTTTTAAAAGCAGGTAGGAAATAGGACATTTTACATTTTAAGGTTTTTAATTATCTTTAATCTGACACATTACAATGCACAACTGTGTCTTTAGCCAGGTTAGAGGGTGCCATCCTTCACATCAGGAAGAGGTGGCAGAGAACACCTAGTCCTTCCTCTGACCTTTTAGGTACAAAGAATATTGAAGGTATTCTAAAAGGGAGCAAATCCTGCATTTAGTGTAGCACTCCCCATATGCTTACAGAGCCTTCACAGTAAGTCAGTCACAGCTTTCCTTTATTTCAGTCACCGAGATTACAGCTAGGGTTCTTACTGCACTGAGGACCACCCTTGCCTTCTAATACATAACCCCTCTGTAACTTCATACGGTATTTTCAAATTGAGCATCATAAAGTTTTGAAAATATGATTCTAACTGAAGTTACCCATCCCACTAGTGATACAGCCTTCCAGCTCTTCAATGCTCATTAAGAGAGATTGTTTATGAAACAGAATCTTTTTATTTAATGCTACACAATCTGAATTGAAGGAATAGAACATAGACTTCACCTCAGGACCAAGCTACAGGGATACATCCCAGAACATTTTCCAAAGTAAAACCAGATTACCAAACACCAATCAGTGCAAGAAACATCTTTATCCATTTGCACTCAGCATATTTTTAGACAAACTACAGCATCAGAACATTTAAGTACCTCTCCCCCGTACAGCACAAAGGTCAAGAGCAGATTTCTTGCTTTGTGGGAGCCAGTTTGTCAGGATATATGTATTGATAACATTAAAGAAAAATAAATGAAGTGTTACATTCTGATGTCAGGTGTACAAGTGCAGTAGTGGATTACTCTCAGAGAACAACATTATCTATAAAAGTTAAGCGGTATACAGGAGTGACTATAATACAGAGAAACTTTATGCCAAAGTATTTACAGAGATACTGTCACAGCAAAGAGGACAGGAAGCTAGTCTCACAGAAGTAGTTCAATAAAGAGCAAATGAGTGAACGAAGACAAAGGCGTTGACTTTATATAATAAAATACCAAGTGCATTCTTTCAAGTGAATGAGTCTTTGCGACTATGGTCCTAGATTTTAGGAAGCCATTTGAAGGTCAGATGTACAGTCCTGCTGCATAGCAAGGGTTACTTGAACTGCCAGAATTTTTACATCCACTGCAACCTCCGTAAATCACAGCAATTCTAGTATTGCTTCTTAACGCGAAGTCAAAACTGGAGCTCTTAAATAAGCTCCCTCAAAATGCCCAAGATGGGATTTTCCAGAGCAGACCTTCTAGCACAATTCAGATGTTTCTCCACTACTTCCATGCTGTACATCTGGGATTAGAACTGAGCCCAGAACACTTCAAAGGTAATTATGTTTAGCGGCTCAAGTGTTCTTGGCCAGAGGGTTATTATCCAACTTTTTCTTGTCAATGCAACTTTAATCACATCCGATTTCTTACAGCAGCCATATTATTTTAGTTACTTTGGCTCTTTTCCAGCAGGCGTATTTTAAGCTGGTTGTTTGAAGAAAGGTTATTAATGGCTGGCTATCTTGCATATTTCTTGAAGGCTTGCTACTGAAATAACCAGACACATTTGAGGGGGAACATGTGTGTTGACTGCTCAAAATATCATTAAAAAAATCTTTTAAAATCAATTTTTCAGCTAAGAGCAGAGTTGTTTGAAACTTAATATTTGCAAGCATTTTTCAAACCAGCATACAGCAGTATTCAATCCTGCCACCTCTCAGCTTCCTCAGCCATCTACCAAACATAAAGGAGAACAAGCATAACCCGAATCTCTCCAGTGCACAATGTCATGGAACATGATCCCTCACAGTAAAGGAATCCCATTCAAAAAGGCCTGCAGTATTAGACTCCAATAAACAGCGCAAAAACGTGGAAGGAAGTCTCACGAATCTCATGCAGCTTCTAGGGAGTCTGCTGCACCTTGAGCCAATACTTGACCACTAGTAACTGGGCACAAGCAGGCAGTGCACCGAACAGTAAATCTGAGCAGCTTCCCTTTTCACTTAAGATTAACTTACTGTAATGTACATTACTTTCAGTGGAACGACACCACTTGTGTTTTGGCAGGATGGGGAAAATTCCACTTTGTCTTTTTTATTATAAGGCAGATATGCAGAAAGTTGAAACAGAACTTCTACAAGGATTTAATCTGTGATACTGTAAAATCAAAGTACTACTTTATTAAATGAGTTATTTTACACAATATGAACATCAATATAATTACAATTGTAAAAAATTTTTTATAACAAGTATGGACTGATTTTTCAGGATTTCCAAGTAGGGCACAACTGTACATTTACACAGAATTGTCTTTGCATGAAGCCCAAGAGGGAACAGCATAAAAATATGAATGTTTCTGTAGCCCCTTCATTTTTGCTGATCAACAGTTTTAGAAAAGCAGCCGCAGGTTTGTTATGTAAGGTCTGACAGTAGAAGAGTCAATAGGTGCCATGATTTCACCTATAAAAAACAAGAATAACTCAGTTAAGCTGAACAGTTACACAATGCTGTGAACGAAATACTGTAATACTGATTTTTTTATCTAATTTCAGCCTTTTATTATAACTGCTTTCAGTTACAGCCTAACAGCTGGCTATTGGGAAATCGCTTCTATAGTAAAACTTAACCTCTGTGTTAACATTTTAATGCAGAGAAAAACCTGCATTTACTTGCATAGCCTCCAGAACAAAAAGGCTCGATTGTTGGAAATATAATAAACAGCTACTTCCATTACATGTTTTGTAGGACCAGACAGATTGTATTTATTATACGTTTTGTTCAAAGCAAAACTAACATTTCAAAGCAAGAACTAAACAACGAAGTATTGCTACCACTCTACGGATGACCATTTGCAATAACATTCATCCCTTTTAAAACAGCCTCCATGCACAGTGAGTGACACAATCATTTCACCTTTGTAAATATTAGGTTGCTTCTCCTGTGTAACAGCTCAGGGATGTAACTTTAACCTATAGTTAATTTCCATACTAAAGGAAACAAGCAAGTTTTAAGTCCCAGCTGTTGGTGGTAAAACAACCCAAACAATTCATAATACACCTTTCTCAGACAATCATTTAAAGATTAAGGTAATGACCTGTAGACAACTTTACGCCTGAACATCAGCCAATTCTGGTGGAAGTGGAGTCTTAGGATGCTTGCTTTCAAAGTGCTGTTTGAAGGTCTTGGGATCCGGCATTTGTGTCTGATTAGAGAGAGACATTTAACTTTATGCACAGTACGTAAGTTAAATAGTACTACAAAACCTGTTCCCCCCATGTTTGGTTTTTTTCCTGAAGTAAATTGTTTCCTCAGTGACACTGGTCTAGTAACAGAAGCACCACTGCTTTAGCAGCAGATTAAGAGAGAATATTTAACCTCAGGTTTTCAGGGAGGTGCTTTTAAGCACTAGTATCACACTGCTCTGGCATGTTTATCAACGGCATTATTCTTGCACATCTTCATATGCTGGTTTGGTGGAAAACCTACTTCCTTATCATTTTCTTTTTCCATACCTAAATGATAAACGTTTATTCCTTTCAGAACCAAATCTGTATTAAAGCTATTTCTTCTGTTTATCAGTAGGCCAAAGAGTTATGTGGATAAGCCAATTCTCTGCTTGGTGCAAGCTATCTCAGACCATTGCTACTACACAGGCATCCACTGTCCAGAGTGATTGCTGCTACAGCTGGATTTCACAAGAGGAGCTGGTTACAAGTACTTAAACGAGCAGCCCTTCATTTGCAATCTTAAATTTAAGACATTCAAAGTGATAAATCTATTCTGGGACTGACCATTTAGGTGAAAAAGGCAAGTTTACCCTTTAGCTTCAAACTGAGCACATTCCTTCTGACTAGTTTTCCTGAAAGTATAATCTGATTAGCACTCACATTTCAGCTCTCTTGTCAAGTCATTATTATACCAGTTACTGTGTATCAAACCTACATTAAAGCTTTCAGCACTACCAACTTTCCTCTCCACATTAACACCGATAACAGTGATTCTAAAACGGGCTAATCCCATCACAAAGAAAAGATGTTTCCATTTGGAGATTAAAGAGGAAGTGGTCTCACAGTTTTTACATGTCATACTAACAGCACATGCAGACTCCTGCAATTCAAAAGGCAAGATAACTATCCAAAACAGACCTGTACACGTCCTCTCAGATTTTCTCATATCTCAGTTATCAGCACAGCTGAGTGCTCTGTAAGCAAGTCACACAGCAGATGCAAATGCTTACAGTAACAAGCTAGACAGCCACTTCAGAAGTATCTCAGTTTCTACTATACAATCTTCTAAAAATTCTGCTCTAGGCTGGAAGACAGACCTGCCTACAGCGTATTTTGTTTTCAGTTCCTCTTACCCTACAGACAGTGCAGGTATATATCAACGCAGCCTTGGCTGCAGCCTTCTGATCATGTCCTTGTTTCTTTTTTTGCTCAGCTTGTTTTTTGGCATTTTTCTGCTGCGACTGAATCTTCTGCTGTCCACGAGCCATATCTACAAACAAAAAGACGACATTTAGTCTATAAATGTAAGAAACTACTGCTGCTAGCTGACTCACAAGACGTAACCATGAGCATAATGCAGTCGTGCATTCTGTCCTACACAGGACAAGTCCCATAACTCACATACAACAGACATCTGTTCAAGCTCTTTACTATGTAAAGACTTTCTGGTGTTAGTACCATTCTTAAAATACGCACCAGAATTATTAGGCCATTCTAAGGTTTCTTCCTGTACAAAGCTTCAAAGTCTACTTTTGAAAAGTGCTTTCAATAGTCAGAATAATTAAAAGTTTCCTTTACAGTTAATATAAACTTATTCTCTATTTTCAGAGGCTCAGTAAAATTTGGGGGTTTTGTTGTTGATTTTTTTGTAAAGCTTAAAACTCAGCTTTTATCTCTGGAACTTGAAATAAGTTCCAAGAAAGGCAAATCAAAGTATTAACCAAGCTATATTACTGTCTTCTGGTGTTATGTTCTTGTGAGCTACTTTGGAGTCAGGCACACAACTTTATTCAAGGCTATTTTTACAGGTGGCCATTCTTTTCGATTTTCAGCTGACTGAACATGCATACATATTTCTTGAAGTAAAACTGCCCCCATCAGCAACCACTTTGCTATAGAACATAGGAGCACAAAGGAAGCAAACGCTATTGCCATATGCCATTAGAAGGTCCACTGCAAGAAGAAATGAGATACAAATCCCACATTTCAGGAAGCAGCAAACCAGCATATTTTACAGCAGCAACTCTGCACCTGCATGCAGCCCACTAGGACACCCAACTCAGTCTGCATCCCCCCGCCGGGTGGATGCCAGGCAGGATTTGGGCACGCTGACAGAGCAGGCTTCGGAGCATGGTTATATAACCCAGCAGCCCACTTTCCGCTATCCTCTTTTTCACAATCCCTCGTGGCCCATGCACAATCCAGTTGTGCGGCTCTCACAGAAACACAAGACTTACTACATGAACTCCAGGCAGCTGGCAAAGTCCACTGTTTTCAGGACAACTAGTACAGTGTACTGTTCCCAGCAGGCTGGCTAGTCACTGCCCCTCTACACAACCTGGGCACTTGCTATAAGTTTAGTGCTCGTGAGGCCCAGTGTGTGTCTACAATGGGTCCTTCCAAACAAAGACTGACCTCCAGTAAATATGTGTGAAAAGCCCTCAATACCACCATGAAAAAGAAGTTTCTATGAAACATCAACATCTGGAAATTCACTTGCATTGCAAGAATTTCTGAACATGCAGCATCACAGTGCTTAACACTGAGCAAAAAGAGGGTCCCAAAACAGCTCTTGTGGATTGAGGCACCTGTCAGGCCACAGTCCAGTTATTTCGTGGTATATAACAGCACCAGGTCACCCTCTGCAGAAGTATTATCCTAAACCTTCAGTGCTCTCTTCTCTTCCCCCATCAGTTTCTCTAAAGGAAAATTTAAAAGTCCATATGGCTAACAAAATTGAACACAAGAAAACACAAATTCTATTAAGATGCATACAGAAATACACGTAGCATTCAACAGTTTCCACAAGATACAGCACTGAATGTTAATAAAATTAAAAGCACTAGTCTGTTTCACTATATCCTAAGTTATTCTGAAACATCCCAGCCAGGGCCTCACACTGTTTACATACAGCATGGCTCAATGAGAACACTGGATTCCCATTAAAAAAAGAGATATTGCCAATAGCTTTGCATACACTAGAAAAAACTATATTTTGGTTCTATTTTACTAGCACTACAGTAATCCTCCAAAAGTCAGGGGACTCCTGATAGATAACGCTCAGATGTAATAAAAAGAACTACCTTCATAACGTGTCTGCAAATTACTTTGTGTTTTAGTCCCTTGTTAAGTTCCTTGCAAAGACCTTGTTAAGCAGTACATCACAACAGCTAACCACACTTGAGCTTCTATGCATTTGGCAACTGCCGGTTTTAGTTAAGACACAAACAAGAAAACATGAACAAAAACATCTCCTTAAAAGTATCAGCCTCCACATGATGCTAACCTGCAAATTACACTAATACAGGTGAAACACACAGAGTGAATACTCAATTACTGGAAAATTAAGATTATTTGGACTATCAGTATTCTAAGAAAGTGACAAAAATCATTCCAAAGTTTGTTTAAAAACATCACGAGTTTATCTATAAGGGTAAATCTCTACTTCAGTTGAACAACACAGATAAGCGTTATTCTCCTTATCAGACACACCCTCAGAGTCCAGCAAACCGGTCTGATGTTATGAAATAAAAATGCGCCAGCACATAGGAAGCCTAACACCACAGAAGAATCTGCTGCCGAATCATAATAGAACAGCACAGGCATTACAGGGCAGCGAGGGTGAAGCCTGCAGTACGTTAACGCCTCACACGGTGTCATTTCCTTCTCAGTAACCAGAACCTGAGCAGAGTTTCGAGTCCGAAAAACTAGACACGGACAGCTGCTTCCGCTGTCACTTCCAGAAACAGCAGCCTGAGGTGGCCCGGCTTCCCCAGCCAGGCGGCGAACGGCTTGGGTCGGAGAAGCGGCAAGCTCGGCCTTCGCCCGGCACCACTGCGAGGGGAGCCCCTGGCCAGGGCCCGGCCTGAGGCGCGA
>NW_010428728.1:68794-73651 GCF_000710305.1 Buceros rhinoceros silvestris | reverse complement strand
AAATAAAAATAAATAATTTTCAACAAGCAGAGGTCCAACAACTATCTCAGCCTTTTTAGAGTATATTAATTCCAGTGTCTTTGATTTATTCCTTATGATCGTGTAGGCATATGTGCATTTTTTGAAAGCAGTATTGTTATTATTCTGTGTATCTCTGGAAATGGCAGATGAACTGCAACTGGTCTTTCTTCTAAAAAATTAGATACAATAGTTATGAAATATTCAAAACATGAGACCAATTGGTTTTTGGTTTGGGCTGAGATTTTTTTTAATCGTGATGGCTTTCTCTGCACTGAAACAAAGCAGACAGACTTGTATCATTCATTGTACACGTCTTTTATAGACAGCTGTTGAGTAACTGTTCTTAATGAATTAATAAATTAATATCTTTACTGATCCTTTTTTTCAGATATTTAAATTTCTCTTCCTGGAGAAGACTGATTGTAGGTGAAAAATATTTTGGTTCCAGTCTGGCAGAACAGTTAAATTTGTGCTTATCTTCAGTATTAAGGCAGTGGGGCATAAACTTGATTCTTTGGTGCATTAAGGACATTTTGCCTTTTTTGTTGTTTGAACTGTTTCTATCAGAAAGGAGGGAGGACATTGAGGTGTAGTTCTTGCAAATAAGAAAGAAACATTTTTAATTAACACTTGTTTTATTTATTTAATTTTCCCAATGTTTTCTTTTCCTAGTATTACAAAGCATTGCAGAAAGAATACATCAGTGATGATCATGACAGAGTTCTATCTGTGACAGCACTCTCAGTTCAGATGTTCACAGTGCCTACTCTGGTATGTACAGCCTGTCTCTGTTAGAAATTAAAAAAAAAAATTGAGAATGGCTAGCAGTACCACCTTTGCAGACCGTTGCACTGGGCGGAGGGTCTTTGTGCATTTGGAGTTGGAAATGAATTATTTTGAGATTTGGTAAGGCCAGTATCAAAGCAGAAGCTCGAGTTTATAAGAAAACTCATTACAGAAGTTAGAGGGAATGCCAATAAGTAGAAGTTTTAAGCAGTATTGTTTTTGGCATTAAGTTTATGTGTTCATTTACTGTTCACATTTACCTTCTTATCTAACTTTAAAAACTCGGGGAGAGGGGGCAAAAGGTGGTTAAATGTCTTTTTATTGGGGGTGAAATATGTTAAATCCTGGGTGGGGGGAGGTATATCTGTAGGTTTTAAAGGTTATATGTTCTTTTCTAACAGTTCTTTTCTACATGATCTTTCTAGGAAAAAAACAGCATGTTTGTTACATTGAAGCTTTCAGTGAACAGACATGCTAAGTTGATAGAAATTGTGTTTGTACATAATAAATACTGTGGGAGATTTTGTATCTTGGATTCTTTATTCTCAGAATAATTTCTAATTAAAAGACTGGATTCAAAGGGAAAATTATTTTGACAGTTCTCTTCAACAAAAACAGGATAAAAAAATTTAAATTTTCTTCTTGCAGGCTCGACATCTTATTGAAGAGCAAAATGTAATCACCACCATTACAGAGACACTCCTAGAAGTGCTTCCAGAGTACCTAGACAAAAATGACAAGTTCAACTTCCAAGGTTACAGTCAGGACAAACTGAACCGGGTATATGCAGTAATATTTGATCTCAGGTAAGTGTAAAGCTGAGAAGCGAGAGCAGTTCTTAGAAAATTGGCAGTAGGATGAGGTGTTTCAAAAACCAGTTTGATCATCAAACCCAAATCCTTTCAAAAAACACACATGAAAATTTAATGTTTTATTTTTCAGTCTAAACTTAGTTTTCAAATGCTAAAATTATATTCTATAGAGGCAATTTTTTATGATTTTCACTGATATCGTTTCATGTAACAATTACATTAATAAATGAAATCTTTACTGTAAGACAGTATGGGAAATTTGGCTTCTCTTCATTATCATTCTGAGAAAGCGTATAATCCTCATCTACATAGCATTTTCTACTCTTACAGTTCAAAAATTACTCTAATAAACTGAATAATGTGAAAGCAAACCACTCAGAATACCTTGGGATTGAAAAATCTGTTAATCTCAAATTATGGAGCCGCACCAAGCATCTCTTTGATGTGAACTTTAAGAGGAGCTTGAGATGGGTAGAGTGATGCAATGTGATGATGCTGTTGATTATTTTAATACAAAGAACACTTTAAATACAAGCATAAGTGGAAGAGAGGTCTGAGCAAAAGATGATAATGTTTTCTTTGGGGACAGGTATGTCCTAGTCAGCAAGCCTACATTCTGGACAGACCGTCTGAGGGAGCGGTTTTTAGAAGGATTTGTTTCTTTTCTGAAGATTCTAACTTGCATGCAGGTACAACACATTTAAATAATTTCTTTTTATTATGCTGTTATAAAGATATTACAGCACTTTTGTTTGCTCTTCTTTTTCTCCATAGCAATATTGTGGATATAAAAATGCAATTCAGATGGTAAATTCTTCAATCCCTGTCTTGGGTGGGTGAAAAAGTAATGTTTTCTTTGTAGGAGTAATATTCATCAATTTTAGCTTACATGTACCTAACAAACTATATTTTACCATTAGCTAATGGGATCTCATGTTGTTTTAAACTTGCAGTCACTGATTTGGCTTGAATGTTTTGTGGCATCTCCATTTCAGGGCATGGAGGAGATAAAAAGACAGATTGGTCAGCACATTGAGGTGGACCCTGACTGGGAAGCAGCTATCGCTATACAGATGCAGCTCAAGAACATTCTTTTGATGTTCCAGGAGTGGTGTGCCTGCGACGTAAGTATGTCAGTTGTCCTGGTGTCTTTTGTGGATATTCCTGAGTGCTTTTCAAATAGCAACTTTTTAAAAAAGCTCACTATTGTTCAATGCAGATCTCCACAAAAATGAGTCTGAAAGAATTAATCTGTGATGGAGACATCTCAGAAAAATACAATCTTCTGGCTGATAAAGCTGCACAGGGTGTCAGGGAAATCATAACGAGAGAATACTTCTCATAATTCAAGATTTTGAAATTTGTGTTCATGGTATCACTGTCAAGTTTTAAAGTTTTGAAGCACGTGGTGTTCATTTTTAATTGCAAAAGTGGTCTGCAGAAACGGCACTGGTCAGTGCTGGGGCAAAGGAGGAAATTTCAGTTTGTGAACATAAAGATATTTTGAAGTGTTTTTTTGGTTTGGGTTTTGGTTTTGTTTGTTTTTGGTAGGGAGAGAAAGGAAGTAGTACAGCAGTTCAGGAGCTTCATTCAATTTGGGGTGCAAACTATGCAAAATATTAAAATGCTGCAGCTTAAATAAGCAAATAGATTTCAGAGCATGTGACAGAGCAGCTTTTTTGAACAGAAGTGTATTCTCAGTCCATTACTTCTCAGTATTAAGAAACAGAGTAGTAATTATACTGTGGATTTTTAGTAGCTGTTTATGCTGTCAGGAAAAAACAAGCGAGGAATTTTAGTACATATATATATATGATTTTTAAATATAACACTCTGTGTTTATTTTTCATTCTAGGAAGAGCTGTTGCTCAGATCCTACAGTGAATGTCATAAAGCTGTGATGAGGTGCAGCACAAATGGCCGCTCACGCGAAAAGACGGTATTTCACTTGTGTGGCCATACGCTGGAGAGCAGACCTTACAGAGTGTCTGGAGATCCTGTCAGCATACATCTACCGCTGTCTAGAACTCTGGCTGGTAAGTGGTGCGTTCTGTTTTGATTGCTGTTTGAATTGGGTTTATTATCAGTCCCTGTTTTTTTACTCTAGAAAGCATCTAGATTAAGTGCTTCACAGATGAGTTGTTCTCTGACTTTCTGACATTCGCATGATCATGCAACCCTGTTCCCCAGTTGTCCCACTAAGGGAAAGTTTTTCTTAAAAAAAGAAGTGTTTGCCATGGAAGTTGGAGGACATTTTTTTAAACAGGGTAGAGATAGGAAAGTCAGGCGAGAAGGAAAAGTTTGATGTTTTAATGAGTTCTTCAGTCTTCTCTGGACTGTTTGAGTTAGTGTGGTTCTGTTTCTATCTGTTTTGCCTAAACACATGTTCATTATTACTGTATCTCAAATTTATTTTCTAGCCACGTATATCTTAGGATTGTTAAAATGGTTCTTCTAAAAGACATATGTTTGCAGCATGCCAGGACAGATTTCCAGTCAGAATACAAATGACCACAGCAGTGGGTGATCGCCACTTTCTCTAGAATACTAATGAAGTCATACGCTATTATTAAGATGTAGGTTATTTACCACATTATTTGATACCAGGATACCATCTGTTAAGCCTTGTAGTCTTGAAATTCAGTAATTACTGACATGGTTTAAATGTGAAATTAAAAACTGGCTAATTCTATTCATCACCTCAATGTAAATGGTTTTAATGAGATCATTAAATGAATAGATTTATTCATAAAATAATGGATTGTAAGACTGGTAGGAACTGTTGTGATAATGTAATAGATTTTCTATCTTAAGAAAAAGGAGGAAGTAACAAGTCTTTCCTAAATAAACTTTTTTTTTTTTTTTAATTCTCTGAGTTGTAGATGATTTAGTTAACATTTAGAACGGGAGGAGAAACTTTGCTGATTTGTATTTATTTATTTTGGAATTTTTATCCTATTGGTTTTGTAGGTCTTCATGTACGATTAAGCAAGACTGGAGCCATCTCAAGATTGCATGAGTTTGTTTCTCCTGTAAGTTGTTTTTTTTTAATCTTTTTTTCCCCAAACACTTCTTGCAATTAGTACTCTGTGAAGGAAAAAGCCTTAATTTTATCCTGTAACTTTTGTGGCACACACACAAGTTATCTTGCAGCTCTCAATGTGTCTTTGTTCATCTTTTAAAATCACTGATAGACTTACTCTTGTTTGATTTGCTCCGCCCCCCCCCCCCCTACACC
>NW_010428728.1:45213-68703 GCF_000710305.1 Buceros rhinoceros silvestris | reverse complement strand
CCCCCTTTTTTTTTCTTTTTTAAATTCCAGGAAGAATTTCAAGTGGAGTTGCTAGTAGAATATCCTTTGCGATGTCTTGTCTTGGTTGCTCAGGTTGCTGCAGAGATGTGGAGGAGGAATGGGCTCTCCCTGATAAGTCAGGTATTCCCTACAATATTCAGCAGTGAGTTGGACCTAAGGGTACATGCAGGTGTTTCTCAGTAATGTTCCCATGGTGGTTTCATCCAGTGCAGAAGAAGATCATGGGGTGACTTCTATACTAAGTACAAAGGTTTCTAGGTGTGAGTTTAGATGACTTGGTTTTATTTTTGGCTTCTTCAGTGGGTTGCCTGCCCGTATTAGACAAGTATTTTTGTTCCTTATGACTGTTTCTGACTTTGTGAAATGGTGTTAATGTTACCGATGTCTCCTGTGATAGTTACTTTTAACATAAAATGTCAAGAGAATCTCTTAGCGTCTGGTAATTATTATATACAAAAGTTAAAACTTTTTTAATCTCATAGTAAACTTTTGAGTACCATACGACTGGACATAACAAACATTTTGTAATACTTGCAGGGTTTTTTGTTTCAAGAGTCAAAGGAAGAGTCTACCCTTAAGTACTTGTGTTTTGCCTGCTTTGGCTTCACTTTTTTTTTTATGGCAGAATTTTTCTTTGTTTGCCTTTCACAGGACTCTTGGGTGAAATCAAAGTACATATTAGTAGCCACCTGTAGAGTTGCCTCACTGAGAACTTAGTTAGGAGGTTTTGACTTTAATTGGTAGCAGCCCTTAGAATTATGTTGTCTTGCAAAGGTAGTATGAAGAAGTACGTTATAGACTTTCTCTGGATAGGTGAAAAAACATTTTTCACTCCCATCAAAGTACATGTTTGTTTTGAAAGAAAAATGGGACTTTTCCCTTTTAAAGGTGCTGTACATTTTAAAAAAGCCTCAGCCATTAACTGGTGGACCTTTGCTAGTGCGTTACTTCACAGTGCTTCTCTACTTAAATTTTGTTTTCCTATTTCTCAGGTATTCTATTATCAAGATGTTAAATGCAGAGAAGAGATGTATGACAAAGACATCATCATGCTCCAGGTATGATGTTCTGAATCATTGCTTGCTTGTCTCATAAGGTTTTAATGAAATTTCTTTTAATTACAGTTGTATGATATTAAATATTTTTCTTTGTAAAAGAGCATTTTTCATAATTAAGGAAGAACTGTAATAGTAACTGATGTTCACATTAGTTTGGGTTTTTTGATAGATAGGTGCATCTCTTATGGATCCAAACCAGTTCCTCCTGCTGGTACTGCAGAGATACGAGCTTGCTGATGCTTTCAAGAAGATCAAGCCCACCAAAGATCAGGTAAGTGGCAAGTATTTCTGCTGATTGTTTGCTCTGAATTTATGGAACATTAATAAGACAAATTAGCTGCGGTTGATAACTGCATTTTTATATCCACACTAGAAGTCAAGTCAACACAGGACTTAATGGTTAGACAGTGTGGTTGGAATTTGTAGAGGCTTAGTCAAAATTAGCAAACAGGTTTTGTCCTCTTTGACCGTTATTTCATAAGGCATCTTCCAAAATCCACATAAAATGACTGACTTCTCTATAAAATTTCAGCGTCTCTTAAACCACATTATGTGTTCTTGTTGGAAGTTTCTTCAATCAGTGTGCTCCTTCTTGAGGTTTGAACTTTCACCTGACCCTTCATTTGGGAATACATTTTTAGCTGTTGTTTCTTTTTCTGCATGGAATCTTGCACTTCAGTTGCAGCATATCTGCTCTACAAGCGCAGCGTTTTCCCGGCTTGTTAGAATGGAGGTTTCCTCTTAGAGTACAGTGCTTCCTTGAAGTAGTGTGTCTGAAGGCTGAGTTCAATGTCATCTGGCAGTTTTTCCCACTTTTTTTTTGTTTGTTTGTTTCTTAAATGGTTTCTCTAATTCTTGTAGGATTTGATCAAACAATACAATGTATTAATAGAAGAGATGTTACAGATTCTCATCTATGTTGTGGGTAAGTTTAATTTCTCTCTGTTGTTGTAGCAGTGGATTTTTACACTTTGGCAAAATAGGCTTGATGCCTTTCTCCATAGGCGGTAAGGAGAGGATGCTGGAGAATGCCTGTTTTTAATAGGTGGTTCAGTAACACGAGTATTTGTCAGCTGGAAGCAATAGGGGTAGCATAGTCAAAAAAAGCTGTTAGATAACTTCATAATTGACTATTAAAGTAGAATATGAAGAGAAATTCCATCTCAGCCCATTTTGTTAGGAAACTAAGCTGAAAAGCATTTTTTATCTCAGATACTTGGGATAGGTTTCTGCAAAATGCAAACTTATACTATACAGTAGCATTACCTCTGTACAAGGTTCAGAATTGCTTTATAACTGTCATATTGCTATTCTTCTTGTCACAACTGCCATTCTTCTCTTTTTGATTCACCCTGGTAGGTGAAAGATACGTGCCTGGGGTAAGTAATGTGACAAAAGAAGATGTTATCATGAGAGAAATCATCCATCTGTTATGCATTGAACCAATGGCTCACAGTGCGATTACCAAGTCCTTGCCTGAAAATGTGAGTCCTGGTTTGTTTACTTTTTTCCCTTAATTTACTTTCTCTTGTTTTATGTCTTTTTCTTCTTTAGCTTCCATATCTTTGTATGGAAGCATATTATTTCTGATATGTTTCTGATATATCTTTATATCTTCTGATACAAAGTTGGTTTCAGAGTTACAAAATAGCAGTGCAAAGGGGCTTACACACCTTACTGATGTAAAGGTAAATGTAATGGGTTCAAGTATGGTCAAATCTGAAAAGACTCGTATGGGGATTGTGCTTTTTTGATGAAGTGGTGGAGGTTTTTTTGAATGTTCAGATGTAGGTCTTCTAGACTCATAAAGACAAGTTTTCTCTTTTGGCCCTTTAGGGTCATGCAGCTGGATTCCATCCTGCCTTGTCTATCATCAGTAAATTTGATAGTCAAATTTTGATCACTTAAACCTGTGCAGATACGTTAGAAGTCAAGTATTGTACAGGTCTATTCAAAAGCACAGATTTCCCTGCCATTCTAACCCAACTGTTGAAAATTTAAGCAAAGGAGAGCGATGTGAATTAGATTTTATAGCCTGCACAAGTGTTTGGGGCTGGCAATTGATGCAAAAACCCTTCACTTTTATTGTAAATTAAATAACCTGGAATATTATGAGTAACCAATAGTGGGTAATCTATGTTCACTGTTTTAAGAGACTAAAACTTGAGGTTGGATAAGGCACTGCTCTGTTTCTAGAGATCAGCTCTGATATAAATAGACTTTTATATGTTTAAATGAAAGTGTTACCTGTCTTTGGTACTTCCTTGTAACTTGTCAGTTTTGAGTATCTCCTTGCTGAGTAACAGTGGGCAAAATATATTAATTCATGAATTAGACATACAGTTTTAGATCAATTTTCTGTTTTTGTTAACTTAGCATAATACTGAAGATCTTTGAATCTTACATATTTATTCTAAACTAAATTTTTTTACCAGGAGAACAATGAAACTGGCTTGGAGAATGTAATTGATAAAGTGGCTACATTTAAGTAAGTTCTTAGTATTGTTTTATAAGTAGCTTGAATGTGAAACAGATTATATGAATTAAACAAGCTGCAGTGCCCAGTCTCTGTTCAGCTAATAGTTTGCTGTCTTGAAATAGCAGATGCTTTCGAATATGCATAGGAAAGAAAAACATATGGAATGTCTGAAGCTGCTGCTTTTCTCCTTTTGCCCTGCCTCTTTCTTCAAGTTCAGTTTGAGGAGTCTCAGTTTAATTATCTCAAGTCCTAGTGGGAGAATCTTTGAAAGTTCATTTTATTTCAGAGATGGTTGGGAACCTTATCAGCTCATTATACCTTAGACAATCACCACCTAATCAATGGTTTAGATATTATCTAGTTGGTAACTGGCTGTGACTTTCAGATGGGACTTACTTTCTTTGAACATATATGTATGTAAATACAGAGCAATCAGTTGTAGCAGACATTTGAACTAGTTTCAACTGCTATTTTTGTCACAAGAAGTCTTGTAATTTTAATTATTTTAGTATACCTTATTTTAAATTTCACGTGGCTTGCTTGTTTATGTTTAATCAAGGGCAACTAAAGGTGTACCTAGGTAATTTGCTTTGGGAATTGAAGGTTCAAAAAATCTCACTGGCTGGAAAGCAGCTGTTTGTATTACTTGTTTTGTACCTTGTTTGGAGAAAGTAATGAATTTTATACAACAACATCCAGTGTGTGAAATCCTATGCCATAAAGTTAAAAAGAAGTTACCCGTCAGAGGCTGTACGGTGTGATATAGACTAGAAATATTTTGCTAATGAGTAGGATTTATAGTAGTAAGCAGTCCTGAAAATTAAAGACTGATGACTGTACTCTATGCACTTTATAAGTTAATGAAAGCACCCTTTGCTGTTCTACTTCTTATTGTATCTTATCTATCTTATCCTTGGAAAATAAGTTGTGTTATTGTTTTTTTTACACGCAAAGATGTGCTGAACATACATTATTAATTATTTTTCTGTTAGGAAACCGGGTGTGTCTGGCCATGGAGTTTATGAACTGAAAGATGAATGTTTGAAGGAGTTCAATATGTTCTTTTATCACTATACTAAGACCCAGCACAGCAAGGTAAGCAGTCTAAGATTCACTGTCAAAGGTTGAAAAATAGTACATACTACTTAACCAATGTCTAAAGAATTTTGCTGAATTAAAGATTTGCATTAGTGTTTTCCCTGTGGTGGGTTATGCTAAGAATTATCTTTGAACTGGAAACCCCCAAACTTTGCTTTTATAACACTTATTGAAGAAGCATTTCTAATTATTTACCTCTAAAAATTGAAATGCAAATTGCAATATTGTTAAACAGATTTCAGACAAGATTCTAGTTACATGACCAAGTATTTTGACTATGTATCTTGCCACATTTCTAGTTTAGGGCTTCTTGTTATTTCATTGTGTACTTCTGTAGAGATGATGATATAACAACACTAATTTTTCTGTAGGCCGAACATACACAAAAGAAAAGAAGAAAACAAGAAAACAGAGATGAAGGTAAAAATTTGAAACTGATGACTCAAGAATAATTCAGTAGTGTATGTAGTTGTGCATATAAAATGAGCTTTGGGAGATGTCTTGTGACTCAGTTGTGGATAGTTGAGTTCATATTAAATTTGTTGTGAGTTGTAGTAATTGTAATTAATTAGCACCTGAGATTTCTTTAATTTTTTTTGTTCTCTTATTTTAACACAAAGATAAGAGTTTTGTTATTTTAAATTTCCAAATATATAAAATAGCGTGGCATAGTGCCCATTGACAGAATGAACAACATGGAGTTTTTATGGTGGACTAACTAGGAGGAGAAAGTTGGTTGTTTTGGTTTTTTGTGGGGTTTTTTTGGTGAGCAGTTTCTCCTGCACAATGTTGAGACCTAATACTGTGACATAGAGAAGGCTGCCGCAGGAACTAGTGCTCATATCCATTCTGTAAGTAGCTTGAGACTTAAGTTCTGTAAATAAATTTTGGTTTTTAGAAGGTGCAAGTACTTATAATGATAAAAGTCCATGTTTCTATTGTAACACAAATAGTACCTCCCTTTTGAGTTTACTTTTATTGGTTCAAGTCACGAGCATTAATTGAGTTGGTTTGAAGAAGACTTTGTAAGCTGTACGAAGTAAGCACAATGAATAATTTAATAAAATCAACTATCATCTGCCTTTGTGAGCTCCAACAGACATAACTATTTTTCTCTTCCCAGATTGCCCTTCCGGTTGAATACTTCAATCTTTACTTTCTCCTCTAAAGAATATTTTGATTTTTTTTTTTTTTGTGTGTGTGTGTACAATTAGAGGCACTGCAGCATTTCATACCTAAGTTGTTTAAAATCCATTCTGAGTAAATTTTATTTGCTTTGGGTCCGTTGAAAAACTGGGGAACAAAAAAGAATAAATTAGCATTGTCATTTAGGAGGGACACCATTAAATTGGAAATCACATTCTCCTTGAAAAAATATTATTTTCCTTCAGTTGGAAGAAACTCAGAGGCTTATGACAGCTGGAAAATGAAGGGAAGAAAGAAATCTTTGGATTACTTTTGTTTTCTTCCTCCGCTATTTATTTTATTGACAAATTTTCAATAGTACCTTCTTAAGTTTTTTTTCCCCTGTTCACTTTAGCGAAATGTTAGTGGAGGATGTTTATTTTGTAGAACTTTTCACAAATGCAAGTAAGTAGATGTAATTGTCAGAAACTCACATTTATTTAATCAGACAATACAGTTCCGAAATACAAAGATAACTGTTTACTTGGATGTGTACTCCCCTGAGGTGACGTGTTTTGTTGCAAGTATTTTGTGCATATGCTATTATGTGACTGTGTTTTCTTTGTCAGTAACTTTTTAAGTCTAAATTGTCAAAAGAATGATGGTTTCAGAGGCACTGCATTCATAAAAGTTTTTTGAAAATAGGCATCCAGGTACTGACAGAAGACTTAAGTCAGTGTTCCCAGGCAGGGACAGGCTGTGGTGTGAATGGAGCTGCTCTTAGCAGATGCCAGGATTTCAAGGGCCTTCTGGACGAGACACCGTGGTTTCAGTATTAGCTCTGAAAATGTACACAACTAGAAATGATCAGAATGCCCCAGTAGCAGAAAGAGTTTAGAGCTCCAGGAGTATTAGGTGTGGAACACTGTAATGTGAGACACCACACTCGGGAAGATCTACTGCTTACTTTTGTTCAGCTACTTGAAAACTTTTTATCTGATGCAAAACACAAGGGCTATATGTTTATTAGTGATATGTAAATTATAAGGCAGTGCAAAGTGTCGAAGATCTGCATTTACAGATACAACTAAGTACCTGTGATTTGATTGTTTAGCTTAGTTTGCATAAAAATAAAAGCTGACTTAGTGAACATTTGTGTTCGAGTATGACTTTAATTTGTAGGTCCAGTTGTTCTTTCACTGACTTAGTGTGTTTCTCCTCCATCCTTTTTGCCTGCAATCTTCGATGAGATCCCGGTTTGTTAACATATTTGCACATCTCCATTTTATAGCATTACCACCACCTCCTCCTCCAGACTTCAGTCCTGCGTTCAGCAATGTGGTGAGGATTCTGAACTGTGATGTTATGATGCACATCCTGCGGACCATTCTTCAGAGAGCAGTAGAACTGGAAACCCACTTGTGGACTGAAGCTATGATCCAAATGGTATGCTTATCTTTGGTCTTCCTCCTATGGTTATTCCTGTGCTGACCGTGGTAGCTGCTTATGATAACATCAAAATGTGTAAAGATTAAAGTTTAACTTTGAATTATGAGAATTTCCTTTTTGTCCCCATACCTGTTTTGAGAAATATTTTCTTTGTCATTAAGATTTATAATGTGAAATGCAGTGGTATTAAATTGGAAATATTCTACAGTTTTCTATTCTGCTTTTCCCCCTTGTGTTGCCTCATCACTGAAGCTGTTTCAACATGTAATTCTCCTTACCTCATCTTTTCCTGGAAATTTCATGTGCAAATAAGTAACCCTCTGATCATCTTAAAGGAATTGGAGTTGTTTCATGTTGTAAGCTGCAAAGTCTCCAGATATTTAAATGTCTTTGGGGCCTCTGTCATGAAATGATGTAATTTTGTAACTATTTAAACATTTCATTTTACCACAGTGACTTTATGCTTTAAAAAAAAAAAGGAGTTGCTGACATTGTTGAAGGTTGGGTTTGGGTTTTTTTAATAAAGTATTTGTAGGAATAGGACCTGAATGTACAGTCAGGTTGAATTAATCAGATTTGTTACTTAGAGTTCGTATATTATTTAATTGTCTTGCTTTAACTGCTAATCTTTGGATTATGGAATTAACTAAATATTCATAGATCATATGTTACTAATATAAGGTGTATGCAAGTTCATTAATTTTAATGCAAGTACTATGCAGGAAAATTATTTTGTGCATTGTTATTTCACTTTCCATGTATGATCTTTCTCATTTCTGTGTTTTACTATGAATATAATGAGCACATAGTGAACTATATTAAACATCCTTATTTTATATGCCAGATTTCCAGACCTCTAACAGTGAATGAGATTTACTATTCTCCTCTTTTTTTTAGGTGCTTCATCTGCTTTCTTTAGGGTTACTGGAAGAGAAGCAGCAGTTACAGAAGGCCCCAGAAGAAGAAGTAACCTTTGATTTTTATCACAAAGCAACACGTATGTTTCACTTTCTTTGAAAGGGCAGAGTAAATTGGGCTAACTTGATTTTGTAAGGACAAAAATAAATTGAGGAAAGTATACAGTGATTGAGGTCAGAAAGGATTTTTTGCTGTAGAATTAAAACCTAAATAATACATATATATATATTAAAGTAATCAAGAAACCAGGTTTGGACTAGCTTCATTTGTTCCCAGTTGCCAGATACGTTGATGAGAAAATGTACTTCGCTTCTTGGGAAAGAAATGGAGAAGTAATATTAGTGTTAGATAACTGAAAATGGTTCTTCCTTCACAAGAACATTATTGAAATGGAAACTGAGAGTCCCTTGAAATAGAATAGTGGCTTTAAGTGGCCTGTCTCCATCTTTTATACTCCTGGGCTGTACAGTTACTGATTTACCTGCAGAAGTCTTTTACTATGGAAGTAGAGGCAAAACTTAGTGGCTAAGAAGTGTGCTTTTTTTCTTTTTTCCAAATCGCTACAGAGCAGTCCCTAATCCTACATTGAAGATTAATGAGTGGGAATTACTATCTACACTTGTAAAATAGTAATCCATTTCCTCAAGAGTTTCTGCTTCACTGTGTAAGAATAAATAAAAAAAAATCCATTCTCAAGCTAAACATCTTTGTTTCATCTCTCGAGTGACAATTATAAGAATTGCAAAGTAAAATAATAGAATTTTTTGTAATATATTTTTTCACATCTAAAATTGTGCAAATTAACTTCAAATGGAAAACACTGCCAGAGAAGTATAGTTGAGAAGAATGGTCTCAATTTTAAAAGGTGATTGTATTATAGAATGACTTACAATGTTACGGACTGTTACCAAGATGTGAAGAAGCAAATGAAGACTGGGATTATAATAGTTTTTGTGATAGAAATAAACTTGTGCATACTGAGCTGTTATCAGACTTACGTAGGATAATTTAACTGGAATAAAGAGATGAAATTAAAACAGAAATATAACTCTATACTGGTTGTGTTCCCGTATGTGTGTTACGTAATTAACAGTATTTTAAGCCAAGTTCCTGGCTGTAAATAGAATAAAATGTTGAGGTTTCTTTCCCTGAAGACCCGCGCTTTTATGTTTTTCTCTCCTTTGTAAAGGAATGGGAAGCTCAGCTCTGAATGCTGTGAACGTGTTAATGCTTCTCGAAAAATTGAAGAGAGTTCCTCAGTTAGAGGCACAGAAGGACACAGTCAGTTGGATACTGCAGGTACACGAAAGGGAGATAAGTATGATCCAATTTTAGTAATTTAGAAAGCTTTTATGAAAGATGTTATGAATCCTACATGTAACCTAGCATTTACAGCTGCAGTAGTTTCTTGAGAAGCTTAATCTGTTGGAATGTTTTTCCCCCAGACAAGATGGTTTCCTGAATACTGTGTTTGTTACACTTAGAAGTCATTGTATTTGCTGTTGCTACTTCCACGTATTAGATCAATTTTTGGTTAGATAACTTACTTACTCCAGGAATGACATTTTTATAGATAAATCTATTTATCATATTTCTGTTGCAAAAAAGCATCAAGTGATAAGTAGAAGTGTATTAACTGGGAAAGCATTTTAGAGGCTGCTTGTGTAAAGACTTGAGTCACGTGGCTCTGATTAATGGCCACATTGTACATTTGACCTCTGGAATCTTTCCATCCAATTCCCTGCCATTACACAGTAAGAGATGGGAACAACTTCCAGAGCTGTGACACCTTCTCTGATGTAAGAGGCTGCTGCTTCTGCTGAGCAGGAGTACTATTGTCCTGTTCCGTTATGGACTTCGTGTTTTTGGTGGCAAGCATAGAAGACAGTGTACTTGGAAAAAAGGGTAAAATCCATAGCAGAATTCCAAAACTATCCTCAACTGCTAGAGTTGGACTATGCTGATACATTAGGGAGGCAGGTTTGAAAGATTTTTTTGATGTTATTCTAAGGGCAAAAGTAAAAATGTACTTTAAAAAGTATATTTAACTTTTTATTTATACGTATAGTAAAACTACAGTATCTAATATTATCCAAATTTCAAGATACTTATTAAAGACGGCTGGAGAAAGCAGTAAACAAAAATTGAAGACTCAGTTTTAACTAATTTGGCATATGCTGGAAAGCTTTCTGTTCCAGATGTATAGGTTTTTGTGTGATTTTAATGACTATTTCCATGGGGCGATCCTCATCTTGCCTACTTGAAATAAGCTAGCAGTCCATTCTTCCCTAAGCTTCAGCTGCTTAGCAATATTTATGCTGAGAGACTGGAAAATTTGGAAGAATTTTACTTTCCTTCATGCTTGTCAGATTTAGGATACAGACAGCAGTGTTACAGGAGTGCACACAGGGCCTCAGTTAAATGTTTTTGTTTATTTAGGAGTACGGCGGTTTTTTTCATCCATTTGAAAATCTGAAAAAACATGAAACTAAATATCAAGAGCTTTAATCCTGTCTATAGTGTAATAAAAGCCAAGTTCCATTGTATTTTAACATCTAAGTCTCTATTCCTAGATGTTTGACACAGTGAAAAGACTGAGAGAAAAATCTAGTTTGACAACAGTAGCAGCTACATCAGGCTCAGAAGCTACAAAAGGTGATGAGGTAATAATAAAAAATAACATTCAATTGTATTTAATGTTTTGAATGGCTGTTTTCAAAAAGGTGCCTCATTTATTGTTACCTAAAATGAAAATGTTAAAGAAAATTAATTCCTGATATATTGCCTGCAAATAGGACTTAGGTTTCAAGAGTAATATTTTTAATATTTTAGCTGTCAGCAACTAAGATGGTTTTGGTTGTACTTCCAAGTTAATTGAAACAACTGAGGGTGGTGAAGAAGTAATTTGTGTTCATTTCTCCATTTCTTATCTTTATGATTTGACCACCTTTTCTATTACGTTGTCATTGTGCAATAATTAGAAATACAAATCCACTTAAAATGATGTCTTGTAATTTAAGTGACCTACCAAGAGGTTAATCTGCTCTGCCTTGATTGTATAAAGACATCAGGCTTAGGTGATTATTCTGTCTGTGTAACAGTCTCTACCCTCTTTCCTAAAAATAACTTTTGAATCCCGTGATCAAATGATCCAAGGAAATGGAGATTTCAGACTACTGCAGTCCCATGAGGTTTTATTGGGTTTTTTTGTTTTGTTTTTTAAATTGGCAGTTGAATAGAAAAGAGGAATCTGATTACCCTTAAGACAGTGTGCAAAGGCAGGCGAGTTTGCTCTTACGCATTCTGTTTGGCAACAGCTTGCTGCCAGACGATCTCTAGGCAGTCGTTGCGTGCATAGCTGTAAATATATCACAGCATATGTTGTGTTACTTTTTCAAGAAAGATGTCATGATATCTGGTAAGGTAAGGGAACAAAATAAAAAGTCAGTAAGAAATGAAACTTGTACAGCTCCGCTACTTGTAGAGCAATTTGTTGTTCCATTTCCTCAAAAAGTCATGGTGTTGTAAATGGAAGCAGTGTGTATAATGTTGAATTTGTGCCTTAAGTAATTGAATATGAGGAATTAGGCTCTATTTGTTTTAATTACGTTTATCTGTGTTTTTTGAATTCCACATCTCCAAAGCATATAAATACTTTGTGTATGGTTTTCAATAACATGATAGATAAGGAAATACTGGAAGAAGAATAGTTTTTCGGTCTACAGTGAAGAAGAATGTGGAAAATACAATTCTCAGATGCATAAAATGCTGCCTCAAAAGTGTAGGAACAGTCTGTGTGCTGTGTCCTCCATAGGAAGATGGAGATAAAATTTTCTCAAATTCCTGTAAGGGAGATACTGAATATTCAGTGGGGGTTTTGCTTACGAGGAGAATAACAAAACCCTGGAGGCGGCTTGTGATAGTCATGGTCATCCTACTAGAATTCTTTAAGAACAGGCAAGCACCTAATTAAAATGGATCAGGTATTACGGATCCTGTCTTTGGGCAAGGGATTGTACTGGTGCCTTTTCTGGACCCCTCAAAATCTGTTTTTTTCTGACTAGGTTAATGAACCTAGTCAACATTTAAGATTTTAGTTTTACGTTTTTAAGATAGCAGCTGACCTTAAAATTTGTCAGTTAAGGAATTGATGTCAGTGGTTAGAATACATATAGTTGGAGAAAGATTCTTCTCGTTTTTTTATGTTCTCATTGCCTGTGATTTCTTCATTCGCTTTGTTTGTAAGACACAGAGCACTCAGGATAAAGAGAAAGCTGAGCGGAAGAGAAAGGCAGAAGCAGCAAGGTTGCACCGTCAGAAGATAATGGCCCAGATGTCTGCACTGCAGAAGAATTTCATTGAAACCCATAAGCTCCTGTATGAAAACACAGTGGAGGCACAGGGGAAAGATGATGCTGTTATGGAGGAAGAAAGGTAAGAAAACCCAGACATCCAGACTTCTGGTGAGAAGAGTTTATTACCTGCTACGTAAGTTTGTAATGCTACATAAAATTTTGAAAGTACATTCAAAGGACAGATTGTGTCATCTCAGTCAGTAAGCTTGCATCTCTCTTTATTTTTAAGTCATGTTACAGAATTTTATGTAAACTAGCACATGTACGCTATTGTAAGAACAGTCGACTCACTTTGTGGAGCAGCATGAGACAAACAAAAAGAAAATAAATTATTTCTTCAATTGTTGGTTACTTATATTGCTTAACATTTGAAATAATGTCATTAGGAAGCTACTGAACTGACAGCAATGTAATTTTGGAGATGACTGTCTACCTTATATGAAAATTTAAGTATTTCATTTGGAAAAAATCTGAAAGCTGATACACCTTAAGGTTAAGTTGCAAAGAAGAAAATACGCTTCTTGTAGATCAAGTTGCTGATATTAGTTGGTTAGTTTTTAAAATCCAATTCCACACTGAAGGTGTTTGCATTGTTTATATTGGTTGTAATTTTGTTGGTATGACTGCTCCTGTTCTAGAGGTCCTTCAACAATATAGTGTACCTAAGACAACTCACAATTTTGGTCTAATTTAGGCTGCACAAAACTGGTCAGGAAAATAGAAATAACTGCTGGGAAAAAGTACAGATCACTTCTGCATGCTTTTGATCTTTAATATATCATGTTCTGTAAATCATTGTTGAATTCTGGAGTAAGGAATATTTAAAAAATGCATGGAAGTTCATTATGTCACAAAACATTGGATTAAGATAGTGTCACTCATTTTCAGTGTGTTTCCTTCAAGAATTGGAAGAAAGATTAAAATATATTTAATCCAGTCTACACGGAGTACAGCTTCCTGAATTTTCTGCTGTCTGAATTGCATTATTCAGTGTTAGCTGGCTTCCACTTTCTATTTTTAAAGAATACTGCATATGAGTGAAGACTGAGATGTCTCTTCATTATTTGGTTATTATTTGGTTTTGTAAAGCACTTTGGTGTAAAACCAGAAATGTTAGCAGTGTATGACATTTTTAGATGCCTGGAAGAAAAACTCATCTCATTATTTTACATCTGTTACTTACGGTCTTACAGCATGTCTTCGGCAATTGATTACTCCAGAATTGCTTTGGGTCCCAAACGAGGCCCGTCCGTTGCTGAGAAAGAAGTTCTGACCTGTATTCTTTGTCAGGAGGAGCAGGAAGTAAAGCTGGAAAGTGCTGCCATGGTATTATCGGCCTGCGTCCAGAAATCGACTGCCTTAACTCAGAATAGGAGCAGAATTCTTGAACTCTCAGGGGGTACGCAATTTTTCTTCTTTTAGACTACAAGTAGTTCTCTACCTAGAGCTCATAACCCTTTGAACCTAATTAAACTCTGAATTCAGTCAGATTGCTAAATAACTTACCCTACTTAGTAAAAAAAATTGAAAATTTAAAAATTGTTCTAAAATCTGTGCTTTAAAACTTAAAAAATGGGAAGTGTCTGAATATTTTGATTTGTTCCTGGATAATCGGAAAATGCTTTAATCTCACAAGATTTTATAAAACTTAGAGATTTGGTATGAGTGGTTCTTGTGGAAAAAAGTCCAAGAATGTTAACAATTCCTGCTTAGTCAAGTACAGCAGCAAACTTTCCCAATATGGAGGAAATACATGTGAAATATATGAACATTATCAGAGGCCAGTTTGGCAACCTCAAGAGGATTTGGGTGGGTTTTTTTTGTTTGGTTTGTTTTGGATTTTTTCTGTGTCCAGGGAGTAATAAAAACAGCAACATAATAAAAAAATAGAGAAGTGTAAGCAAAGATCATATCATATATAATCTGATGAATGAACCAAATAGCATACAGAAGAATAATACAAACACTAGAGCTGCATAATAGCAGGAAACACAAAGACCAACCACAATTTTTTTGTAAGTAACAATTGATTAAACATGAGAAAGATTTTGGGTCAGTTACTTAGGAAAGGAAAGAAAATAAATAGAAATAAAAGGAGAAACTTAAGTACTTGTTTTCCTCTCTCAAAAAGAAAATTAATAGTAATTCAAGATCAGGTGCTTGATAGCTGTTAATTCTAACAAGAGAGTACAGTCCAGTATAGGATAAGAAAAGTTGAAATAACACCTAGTTAACCTCAGTCTGGCAATTATTAAACTAATATTGAAAGCGCTATCAGAACCCTTCAGTATAATCTTTATTATATTAAAATGTATAGAAGATAGTTGAGCTGCAGAAGGCAAAGAGAGGCAAACAAGAATTTGTCTAAAAAAAACCACCAAAAAACCAGAAGTGAAATGAGAAGGTACTAAAAATTTGAGTATTCCATCCAGCCTGGATGCCCAGAGTTGTGTTGCATGAAAGAAGTTATCATTAGTTTATAAGACAATATAAAAAATAAAGACAGACAATAAAGCAGTAAGAAATGTCAAAAACCAATTTGTCTAGAAAGGAGCATAGTAAACCAACCTAATTCTTTGACCAGGATAACTGGTTTTGTGGGTAAGGATAAGGTACGCTAATTTATTCTCAGGTTCATTAGAATTTTTGGCTCCGTCCTACTTGACACACAGTCTAGGCAAATGTTGTTTAGGTGAAATCACCCAAAGGTGGATATACATCTGATACATATCTCATCATAAAACTACTAGTCTGATTCAAGTACACTACAATATTAAATAACAATTAAAATTTAGAAGTGGTATTTTTTGCTTATAAACAGAAATATATTTGTTTTAACATAAATAAAAATTTAAATAGCTGTTATCTATTAAATATTTATTAATCAATATGGCAGGGATGTTACAACTCGTTTAAATTCCTATGTGTTTTCAAATACTTTTTTTTCTATTTTACTGCAGGGTGTTGTTTTGTGGTCAATTCATAGAGCAAAATAAACACTATGTCCTATTTTTTAATGATGCTGTTGTCTGCCAAGTAACTTTAAACTCAGTGTTTGTGCAGTTCGTTACATCTGCTGTAGTTTAGAAGTACACTCTTAAATGTTATCAGTTAGAATCGTAAAGCAAGGGCAAGTTCAGCATTGTTTCCTATTTCTCCAGGGCATTGCCTTATGCTCTGTCATGCTGCCCAACCTTTACCAAGTTGTTCCACCTAAGATGTTTTGTGTTTTCTCTGGGCTATTAACAAATACTGAACAGCAGTCTTAGACCTAGGGCAGACTCTTACAGAAGAGTTACAAAACTCTTACAGTTTGTTCCATTTTTCTTTTTAGCAGTGAACTACTGATAACGGTGATTTTGAGCCAGCTGTACAGAATTTTTATCTAGGCCATGAACTGATTGCATCCATTTTTTTTCTCTCTCTTCTGTGGTACTCTGAAGTACAAACTAAATCCTATGCTCGTGCAGTCAGATACACTTATAAACTTTCTGCAATGACGTGTTGGGCTCTTGAAATAATAGAAGAAAGAAGAGCATGAAATTCCTGTTCCTAAAGCCACTTCTGGATATTATTTATAACGCTTACTCTATACTGCATGGTCCTCTGCAGCTCATCAGCTAGAAGCTTTTTCCCTTAAACATCTAAAATGCTAGTTCTCACAGCAGAAGTGCAGATAGCGGCAAATTAGTGTTATACTAAGGCTCACTTTATTATTTCAGTCTCCATTTGTTTTACAGCAGCTTCAGCTGCTTTGAAATAGAGTTATGGGTTTGGGTGATAGGGTTTTTTGTGGGTTTTTTCTTTTTTCTTCAATTTTTCAATTTGTCAAATTCATATGTCTCTGTTCAAAATCATAAACAGTCCACTGGATGAGGTTTGGAGGACTGCTGTAGTTCAGTATTATTTAGGTGTCTTTAATGGTATCTCATTTTGAGTGCGTACGCAGCACAAAGACACCATTACATTCTCATCGCAGTTTTGCTGTGAAGAATTTGCAACATCAGTAAAAGGTAGGCTTGACTTGATTATTTAGCAGTGCTGTTCGTGTCAGTGGTTTGAAAATATACGGGATTAGTTCGAGAAATGCCTAATCTTGCTTCTCCTTAGCTTCATTTTCTTTCATTTAAAATTACAATAACAAATACATTGAAAACTTCAGCAGTCATGAATCCAACCACAGAGCTATTCCAGAACTGAAGAACCCTTTTCTTTCTTAACCAATTTACTATTGCTTTTGGGTTTTGTAATCTTTTTCTTCATAATTAGTGGAAAGCCTTCAGTAGTTTAAGCAGGCTCTGTCTTGTGATTCCTTTGCTGGGTATTGGTCTGGAAAAGCTAGCCAAAAGGGGGTTTACCGTGACTGTGCCAACTGCGAGACAGCGCAGTCTGAAGGCTTGTGTTCTGTGTTCATTTCTGTGTTCATTCTTGTGTTCATTTCTGTTCATACTGATGGGAACTTACGTTATTGTTCTTTCAATAATTTCTTTCCGCTTTCTAGATACAGTAGATCCTCTCTTCATGCACCCTGACTTACCTTGTGGGACTCACACAGGAAGCTGTGGTCATGTGATGCATGCAGCCTGCTGGCAGAAGTAAGCATGTGTCTTTGCAACCTTTTAATGTTTATTAATCTACTTTCCAAAACGTATAACTGCATACTGACAACACCGTACAGTAAGTGGATATTTAATTCAGGAGCCAAGACTGTTTGTACTCGTCTAAAAATGAAATATGGCACAAGAGAAGTTTTGACATGATGAAGAAAATCATCATCAAAAGTTTGTAATGCTTTTGATGACCCAAAAAAGAATCGCTAAAGGAGTTAAGAATTTATGCAATGGGGTAAAATTGGTAAAGGATAAGAAACCGTATCTAGTAGGTTTAGCAATCCAGTGAGAACCAGTAGGAATCTTCGAGGTGAATGTTCTATAGCGATAGTTCTTTGAAAGTCTGTCACCATGTTAGTAAAGGATGAAGCTGACTTATTCCAGTGAGCCTTTAGATGAGAATCCAGCATTTAGACTAGAGTATGCATGGTTAAAGCTACCAATATTTCTTCCCACCCCTCTGCTATTGGTGAACAAACTCTTAATAAAAAGTAAGAGGGAAGAATTGATACAGTGCTCAAAAAACTTTACTAGAAATCTGTTGTTTGGGGGAGCCCAGAACTTAGACTGATTTTGGTTGAGAATGAAACCCGAAATACTGAAAGACAAAGTTATTCTAGATGGCAGTATATAATCATCCTGGATGCAGCTACATTTGTAAGATCGCAAATGATCTCTGTATTTCACTCCAAGGTCTGGCAAGTCTATACAAGATAAACAGTATGAAATAGTAATAGGAATAATCCCACTGAAGTATAAAGGGAGTTAGGTCATACAGTTGCAAGATAATTTATATTGTGTGATGTAAACGATCTCTTGAGGTCTGTTTTTTGTGCTTGTGCCATTTTACTTTGAAAAAATCCGACTAAACTTCTAGTGTTTATCATTGACTTTTCCATATGTGTTTGTGTGTATATATTTTTTTTCTTTTACAATAGAACATCATTACAGTTTAAATAGGTGCACACACAAAATTATACAGCAGTATGTTCCTTGCATATAATACATCTGCTCTTGGCAGATCCATCTACATCTGCGTAGATCTAAGTAGTGCAACATTGGAGCTCAGTTCCCTTGCTCTTTTTAAGAAAAGATGACTTGCTGTTTGGGTAAATGGGATTAAAATGGACAACAAGCGCTTCTCATACGGGATGGCACAGAAGGTTTGAGTATAGTCTTTTATTTATTATTACATAACAGACATTCTAACTTACTAATATTCCTCCAAACGATGCCTGCCACACCTTTCTAGAGTATCTGTGCAGCCTAAAAATACTGCAAAATACTCTCAAACAGTGTGAGCTCAAATGAGTGAAATATCTTTGTAGTTGCCATGTATGAGGAAGAGGAGTTGCTTGCAAAGTGGCTGTTTGAATGCGGGAAAATAAATGTATGTTTTTGTTGATTGTGACAATATACCTTCCTAAATATTCTGTAATCACTAGAACTTCTGCAGATGCTGCCACATGTACACTTTTTCTAATTACACACATCGAATTTCTTTTTCCTTGAGATGCATTAAGCACCTTAGTGCAGAAGTTCGATAATTTCATATCTGTCTTTAAGATCCTACATACCCGCTCGCAACATCAGTACTGAATTTAGTTACTTGTATCCAGACAAGAAGATTCGAATGTTGGATCTTTTTGTTCCTAATAGTACAACTGAGACATTAATGAAATTTGAAGGCTTACTGCATCCACTGCGGGGCAGAAATTATAACGAAACCCTAGTTATTTCTTAGTTTCCTTTTGAGTTTTAAATAGGTGAAGTGCTACACCACAATACCAATTATCCTTTCTTCCCTTTAAAAGAAGGATACGTTTTCATTGTCTAGTCAGGAGACTCAATCATAGCTGATTATTCAGTCATTAAATATTACTGGTAGTTTTTCCTAAAATTAAATAAAAATAGGTACAACCCGTGTTTCAAACTTACTCTAATGAGTTGCAATGTGAGGTATTAAGTACAATGTTTCATGGTGCTGAAGATGTTGTGAGGGAAGAGTAGAAAATTTAAGGATTGCTTGTCTGTGAAAATGTTATTAAAATTTAAAAGGATGGTAAAAGCAAGGAAAAGCTGCTGTCAGTTTTGCATGAGTTCATTTTTGTGCTCATAGGTTTTATTTTATTTTCATATTGAAGCGTATGAAAGAGTTATATATCAAAGGAAAAGACTTTTTTTTTCTGGCTTGCATAGGTATTTGCTAGATAGTAACACTTTTAATTACTCGAACATTTGTTTTCATGTCACATTTGAGCTATTCCACTTTCTAATTTTTCCCTTTTCAATGTTGTAGGTACTTTGAAGCCATGCAGCTGAACTTCCGGCAACGTCTGCATGTTGAACAGATATTTGACTTGGAGAATGGAGAGTATCTTTGTCCACTTTGCAAATCTCTGTGCAATACTGTGATTCCTATCGTTCCATTGCAGGCTCAAAAAATAAACAGGTGAATTACCAGATTGCATAGGCACATAAAAAATTACTTTGAGGCTGGCTGGCCTTTCAAATTTTTGGAAGGAAAACTTAGGCTGACCTTCCTAATCTGCATGTAAGACTGCGTATCTCCTTATTGACAAATCAGCCAAATATACTGCTTTTGTCAGTAATTTCTCTTTTTATTTAACAATTTTTTTTTTATTTAACAAAACAAAACTAAAATAAAACACAAAACCAAAAAACAAAACCTCAAAATATTTTGGGAGCTGATATCGAATGAGACAGTACCTCTGTTTAGAATTTAGCCTAACGTTTCTTTTTGTACTGTTTGCTTAAAATTTACAAACCCAGCAAGACTGCGCTGAGTTGATGTGTCTTGGTCTAAATGTGTCCTCTTTTTTTAAAGATAAGGTGGTTCTTTGAGTGTTGAAGTAAAACCTGCTTTCTGTTTCTGATTTCAGTGAGGATGCAGAGGCAGTAGCTCAAATTCTGTCCCTGGCTAGGTGGCTGGAGATTATCATAGTCAGGATATCAGGCTACGGTGTGAAAAATGCTAAAGGTTTGTTTTCTCAAATTGTACGCTATTCTATGGAACATCTAATATGTCAGTACATGGTTTAATACCAACAGAGAACTTCCAATAAATAATACATTTTGCTATCAATCTATGGTATCACATAAAGCTAAGGATGAAGTCATGGCCCTTTCTGAAATGATATTTTGATTTCACAGTGCCCTCACCAACCTTCTGGTTTCTGTTAAATTCTTTCCATCTTTCCTGTAGAAGAAAGTTATGTGCATTTGGAGAGGATAGCCATGAACTAACATTCAGGAGTTAATTAAACTTTTGTATTGACTGTGATGTAGTAAAAAGGAGAAAAATTAAATTAAAAGGGCCAAAATAAAAACATGTATGAGTGTTTAGAAAACGGAAGGGCCAGAGAATTGGCCTATTGCTTGCACTCTTACAATGCTAGAAAGTTCTTTTTCCTCACCAGCAAACTGCTGCTTTTAATCTCATATTTCTGGGAATAGGTTAAAATGTTTCTTAAGGAAGAGGGTTAGAAGACAGTAGTTTGACTGGTGAGGTCAATTTACAATTATTTTCAAAACAATTTAAAATAAAAAGTCTCACTTCTGTTAGACTGATGTAAAAACTGTAACAACTTCTTTGTTTTTTTAATGTGGATCTGATTTTTTTTTTTTTCTGAAAGGAGAGAAACAGAATCTTCCAGCTTTTTCCAAAAAGGGAGTGGGGAACTCTGCTTTGGAATTCCATTCCATCCTTAGTTTTGGAGTTCAGTCCTCGTAAGTGTTACTGGAAGTGCTCTCTGCGTTATCTAACTAACCTAGGTATACTTCAGGATTTGTACTGAAGGAAAAGAATACGATTTGTTCGGTCTGAACGTGGGCTTGTACTTTTCCTTAAGCATTCGCTGAATATCAGATTGATACAGAAGTAAATGGACCTTTAGGTCAAATCCAGTCTGGTAGTTCTTAATGTCCTTGGTACAAAGAATAAATACCAGGAGGCTGGAATATTATAATCCAGAATTTTAGTGATTTGGGTCACTTCCTGTGCGTCTAGGCAAGTACTTTAATTTCCTGCTATAATTCTCTCTCAGGGATAGATTTCAGTTCATTTTGGATGCACTGATGTAATACAGATTACTCAAAGGAGTAGGACTGTGTTGTCTGTTTCTATTCCAGTGGGCAGAAGTGCTCGCCCTCTAAAACAGGATGAATGAGTAGATACTTTTCAAGTGTACTCAGCTGCCTGTCTTCTTTTTAGATCATGCTATAAGTACTCTACTTCTGCTTCTTCTGACTGACATCATAGTTATGCAAAGTACTTAAACATCTGCTATTTGTAAAAATGTCAGAAAGTTGAATCAAATGCTTCCTTGATAACTGATCTCCACGGGGCAGATTCTGCAGTTTTTAAACAATGTGGTGTTTTAACTATGAGCCTTGCTAAATCCCAGACTTCATGGTATAAGATTTGGAGAATTAATATGAACGCCATATATTTCTGTTATGAAGTTCTATGTGTGACTTTCTGAAAACACAAGTCATTAAAACTACATGGTTTTGCCTAAGCACTTTTCTGCGTATAACTGTGTTTACATAAACTAACACCACGAAGGTTGAAAGGAGCTTAAGTGCTAACAAATCTGGTTTAAAACACATTTTAAATGTCTGTCTATCCATTTTTAGTGCCTTACGAGATGGGATACACTTTCACTTGAGCATTTTTAATTACACTTACTTACATTTGTTTTTTTCATTGTATTTTACTTTGATTTAAATGCTTGCATTTTTTGAATGTGAATTGTAATACAATATACAAAACCAGACTCCTCCTGCCTGACAGCTTTTAATCTCCCAGTTCGTAGAGTCTGTTATGTCAAGGTGCTTGATTACTGCTGGAAACTAGTAATTTTTTTCTCCTCTGTACAGACAAAGGGCTACTATATTGAAGAATTCTTTCATAAATAAGTTAGTAATTAGTTTACTGGTAAGTTATAAGCACTATTATTAATTCAGACTGAAACTATATTGGCTTGCTTTTACAGAGCCAAATACTCCAGCAGTATCAAGGAGATGCTTATTCTCTTTGCCACCACCATTTATAGAGTTGGGCTAAAAGTTGCTCCAAATGAAGCCGATTACCGGATTCCTGTGATGACGTGGAGCACATGTGCTTTTACCATCCAGTGTATAGGTAAAGCATAATTTGGTTTTATTCTTTATCGTGACTTGAAAACCTTACAGTTGTTTGATTGTATAGTTTTATACAATCTGATTTTATAAATAATAATAACAGCTCTACATAAATAAGAGTAATATGTAACAGTGTATATTGTGTGTAATTACATATATAACAGTAGAATGATAATCTATAACCCAGTATAAATAATAAGATGTTTTTATTGGATGATAGTTTATAAAATGGGGTATAGAATGCCAGCATTGATGAGTTTAATCTGAGAGAGCATGATCCATGTTACTAATTGCGATAATAAGCATGTTCAATGAATATCATGTGCTGCCAAAGATTATTGGACCTTGTCAACGGTTTGGCCGAGGTGAGCCAAGTCCGAAGACATAATACCCTTCTCTATTCCAACAGAAATAGGAGAAGGGAGAAAAGAATTCGTGAGACCTCTGAATGTTTTTTTGAAAACTGAAACAAAGTTTAATAACACAATAAGCAGACACGGATTAAATACAAAAGAAAACCCGTGAGGTATTAAGGGTTTTGTATGGGATGGAAAGGCGAGGGTTAACCGCGGGTCGGGAGCGAAAGCGAACACGAACCGTGGCAGCAATCAAAGATGACGGCGGCCACGTGGTCTCCCGCGTGATCAGAACAAAAGAGAAACCGCGGCAATTACGATATTCCCGGCACCGCGAGTAAAAGCAGAATCTACACAAATCCTACCAGTCTGATCATGGATTGAGGCAAAACAGAACGCAAACCCGGGCGCACAGTCGACTTTTCACAGCGGCAGAGGAGACGGCTCCGGTGCTCAGTTCCAGGGCGTGCGGTTCCCGGCATGGCGCGGCTGAAGCAGTGGCTTTCACGGCGCGGCTGTCGGCTCCCAGACGGCAAGGGGGGTTTTCGCTCCCTTGTGGCGCACGCAGCTCGGCGGGCAGACAGGAGACGGCCCCAGTGAGCGGCATCGAGCTTTCGCAGCGTGGCTGAAGCAGCGAGCTTTCAGACAGCGCGCGGTCGGTCCTGGGCTGGTCCTAGCGGCGCAGCGGGTTTTCCTGCGCGGCAGTTATCAGCTCTCCAGCGAGTGGCAAAAGGCTCTTTCTCCAGCGCGGTGGCAGCGGCTCGGCTGGGTCTCCAGCATGGCGGTTCCCGGCGGCGTGGCGATGCTCCGTTAAAGTCCCAGGGTGGAAAGAGAGAGAACAAAGACTGTGAGGCA
>NW_010428728.1:25935-45160 GCF_000710305.1 Buceros rhinoceros silvestris | reverse complement strand
AGGCTCTTGCTCCAGCGCTGGGGCAGCGGCTCGTCTGGGTCTCCAGCATGGCGGTTCCCGGCGGCGTGGCGATGCTCCGTTAAAGTCCCAGGGTGGAAAGAGAGAGAGCAAAGACTGTGAGGCAAGCCTAGGCGTGGCTTTTTACAGGGAAAACCGTGTGAAAAATAAAAAGCCCGCGAAAACTTTTAACCAGTGGAGATGCAGTGAACGTCACATGGTCAGGGAATACTATTGGTCAGTTTAAAACAAACTCTTCTGAAACAGGAGAAGTTTCCTTAAACGGTGACAGACCTGCGGGCATCTCCTACACAGCTAAATATCTACAGCTATGAAATAGTACTCAGTGCTCTCATTTTTTATTTTTGTCTTTATTCTCAAAAAATTCTCAGGGAATGTAGAAGAAATTGCTAAGCAGATACCTGGTAGAAAAAAAAAACCCCAAAATACCAAACACCCTCTGGCATGATTCTTTTTTGAAGACAAAATAATTACCATAAAAATTATAATGTATCTGTTTAGCAATCAGTCTCATTTCATTTCTGTATTATATATAAAAAGAAGTTTGTGTATTAAACATGCAACTGTAGATAGATCTGTAGTGGCTTCCAGACAGGGATAAGAGGTAAGAGATAAGTCTGAAATGCATGCTGAAGGAATTGAGAAGGTATGTGTACATCTTCATAAATACTGTTGGCCAAGTATGCCGTTATTTTGTAATGAAGCTGTTGAGGTATGAGGTACAAGTGTAGTCTGCCTTAAATCTATAGTAAATTTGACCCACCTGGAGTATCAAAAGTTCAAAGGATTTTTAGGATTATTAGGAATATTCCAATCGGGCAGGAGTAGTCACGAAAACTGATACATCTTTTTAGTGTGTTGTTTACAAACGGGTCAGGAGAGGACTGGAAGCCACCCATCTCTATTAACATTAATGCACTTATTGCTGTGCAAATTGTTTTTGTTTGATAGCTTTAAAGAAGATCTTGGCGACTGTCAGAGATGAGTTTGCCAGCAAGCATTTAAATGCTGTAACTGTTACCATAGATCTGCTGTCAAATCCAAATGTCAGAAGAATAAAATTCAGATGCTTTACGAGGCCAAGATTACAAAAACAGAGGGAGCGCTGTGCCAATCTGACCTGTCTTAGGCCACACCACTTCCTTGGATTCATTTTTGAGCGCAAATAGAGAGGCTTCCATGAAATTGTAAAGCAAAACTGCCCACATAGCTTCTAGTGAGCTGCTTTTGAATCTAGTCATAGGGTGCCTTATTAAGACTATTTCACCAGCATGTGGCCAAGCTGCCTGGACAAGGAACCTAGCTACCTGTGTTAGTGGAGTCTCTAGAGGAGGTTCAAAGCATCATTGACCCAAGGAATGTGAATTGCCTTTACTGCTTAAAGCCAGAGACTTAAAAATACAAACCTGATTTTTCCCATGTTTCCTCAGCAGCTCCACATGTTGTGTGTTAAACTGATGTATGGAAGTGCGCTTAGGGAGGAAAGCTGAATTGTATTTCAGCTTGGAAATTTTGTTTTCAAAGTATTTTTGTTAAACTACAGTCAAATGCGGTATTGCAAATCTGAGTGTGAAATAACTGTATAGTATCCCTGTAAACATACCTTGATGTTTTTTAGCTTTGTATAAGGGTAACTGAAAATACAACTAAATGTCTTGTCATCATTCACGTGAAACAATGTTCCTTTAAAATCCCTGGTTAGCAAGATCTGAAAACGAAATGTTTTTAAAAAGCTTGTTACAGCCATTTATCTGTGAAACATACAGTACCGTTTAAGATTTTTCAACAGAATGCTCTTATCACGATAAAGTCAAGTGTTAAGAAGTACATATACTAAGAATAAATTAATCTTGGACTAAGTGTATTCTAAGAGAAATGTCATCATAGTTCCAGTGGAACAAGCAGCTTAATCCTTTTCTGTGTTTAATTTTAAGAAAACCTCTTGGAAACGGAGGGCAAGCCTTTATTTGGATCTCTTCAAAATAGACAGGTATGGGCGAGTAAGATGTGCAGTACATTTTAAACAAAAAAAACATATATAAAAACCAGTTGAAACTACTAACATGAAGATCATTCTCTGCTGAGGGGTTGCTCTCAAAATGTTTAGATTGATAAGATAGAGTTTTTTTGAAGAATAGTGTTTCTACTTATACATGGAATTTCATATTAAATTAATTTATCAATGTGTTTTCTGTTTGTAGTATTACATATGTTTTTACAGCTTTATTTTGGTATTACGTCTTTCATTTTTTCGTGTCCAACCATTTTCTCTTGCACTTTAGCACAGTGGCCTTAAAGCATTAGTGCAGTTTGCAGCTGCTCAGAGAACAACGTCACCACAGGTCCTGATTCAGAAACATCTGATGCGTCTTCTAGGAGGTATTGCATTCCTTTTCTTTACTACCTTTCCTGTTGCAGAAGTTGCTGTTGCAGAATGGCACGCACATCAATACAGGATAGGAGCAAAGGCAGCAGTGTGAACTTCAATTTCTCTAATGTTGCCTGAAATCATGGAGTATTGCTCGAACTTAACTATCAATAATTCTATTAACCCAGCCCTGTATCACTGAAGCCCCCTAAAAATCCTCTATCCCGCATTACCTAGGCCTGGAGATACTTAGATCTGGAATATTTACAGACAATTAACAATTTCGTTTCTGGCAGCGTTCAAAATTACTCAAATTCTGTGCTAAACAGGTGACTAAAGCTACAACCAGGTATTCCTCTCTCTCAGCTGTGAGACTTCATTTCTCTAAAGGCTGCTTGCAGCCTAATTTAAGATATTTTTGGTCTCAGGGAGAGCTAATTGGAGACATTTAGCTATCCTCCATGTTTCTTAGTGATTAGATTAGTGTGGTGGTCTTTGTGAATCCGACTTTTTCACTTGTCTTGTATTTGGTAGTTAGTATTCTTAGGTGTGGTACAGGCTTTTGTGTTGGGCTAGGTTTTGAGGCATTACTGTTGCAATGCCTAAGTACATTTGTGGACTTCACCCTTAGCATTGTGTACTTCATTAGAGCTGGAGAAATAAATCAAAGATTTTTATCTCAGAATTTTGAAGATACAGTCATTAAAACTGAGTTGGTGGGACATGTGGAAATAGCTAAGCAGAGGCACAATCAATTAAATAAGTGGTGAGCAGTTAATGAAATATACTTCCTTAGTTCTGAGATGGGCATTTTTTGATGGAAACACAGAAAGTGTAGAGGCTCTAAATTCATATTCTGATATTACAGGTGAATCCCAAAGATGAAAATACATATCAAATGTATAATTAATACCTTTATTTTGTAGTTCTTCTACCAAACTTTAAAGTGGAGGACACTCCATCCCTCTTAGAAGTAGATATGTTCCACATTTTGGTAAGCAGGTTCAATTTATTCTTCATGTTAACACTTTTTAATTTTGAACATGGATATTTCAGTACTTTGCCCTGTAGATATTCGTGCGTTACCTGTTCACTTGCATGAGCCCTGCATACAAACCAGTTATTACATATGGCTGCTGTATGTGCTTACTTTTAGTTCTGCTGTTCTTCTAGCTTTCAGGTCTTTGCTGTCTCATATTTCATGCTTGCAATCTCAATCATCTTTTTACCACCTCCATTGCTATCAAACCTAAAAAAAAACACCCCCAAACCCGAGAAATGCACCCACTCATCTTGTTTCCTTGACTTTCCCTTTGTCTCTATAGACCTCTCATACTTTCTGATTCTTTCACATTCACTCTCATGACCTTCTTTACTCTTTTTAGCCTTTGCTTTCTGTTCTTAATACAAATCTGTATTATAGTTTCCTCTACTATTAAAACCCCACAAAACAAAACCCAAACAAACAAAAAAACCAAATCCACCAAAATAAAATCTGTTTTGCCCTGGTTGCCTTTCTAATTAATGCTTGATCTTGCTTTTCGGTGTACTTTTGTAAAAACCCAGGAATTAAGCTTCCTAAGAATTGGACAGGCTTTCCTGATGTATGTCTAACTTGGCTATATCTGAGTTTCCCACATGCTTGGAGGGGCACAAATGGTTAATATTTTTGAATGAGTTTTTGCTAGGCTTCGTGAATTAAAACTAGCAAGATAAATGAACATATTCAAATTGACTACAGAAATGAAATATAAATGTGCAATAAGTGTGATTTCTGTTACTCATGTAGCTATTTCCAAGTTTGTTACTTTAATATTTGCTCCTTCCCTTTCACTATAGGTGGGAGTTGTGTTATCTTTTCCATCTTTATACTGGGAGGATGCTGTAGACTTGCAACCTTCATCAATTAGTTCAGCCTATAACCACCTCTACCTCTTCCATCTGACAACGCTGGCACATATTACACAAATCATTGTCTCTTCAGCAACAGGTAGAGGTGCATTTTGGTTGGATTATTTTGGCATTTTACACAATTTCTTAAAAAATAATGGATGGACACCATTAGTGTCTACCAGGTGTAAACCTCTTCTTAATAAATGTTACTTAGTGCTAGGCAGTAATAACTGTTTTGTGATAAAAATGAAATACCACTACATAATTTTCAGAGCATTTCATTATATCACTTCTGTGTGCTTAGCCTAAGAGAACGTAGTCACTGATATATCAGTACGTGCTCAAGTCAGTCATTCCAGAGTGGTGACTTTCCCCTCTTCACTCCTTGCAGGAGAAGCAAAGCTCTGCCTAGCAGCAGCACTCTGAGCTGTACAGTGACAGTTAATACAGGTTTGGGAAGTCAACTTCCCTTTACCCTTCAAACCTAGTAAATACTCAGAGCCAAAATACAGAATCCTAGAAACTGACAGGAGAAAATTTCACTTTTCTCTGTATTTCATGCTACTGTTAAAACTAGCTATTAGTTTCCTTTTTCTTCATCATGATGGGACTGAATAATAATTCTAAAACATCCGGTAGCTCAATCTATACAGGATAATAACTACAGAAGTTGAAGTAAAGGAAGCAGTTCTTACACGAGGGTGAGCACTGAGGCAGTAATCCTGATTCTTCTTTATAGCATGCAGTTTTACGAGAATATTGTTAAGTTAAACCCAGCAAATAGAAATGAATTAGGCAAAATAAAGTGGAAATACTTCTCTAATGTGAATTAAAAAAAAAGAGCTCGGTATATGTAAAAGAAGAAAAGTGTGCCACAAACGAAATGCAGTTATTACGGGATTTATCTTTTTGTGCGCAGAATCACCTACTGTTCAATCATCTGACAACAGTGAGGAGGCACGGTCTGCACAGTCTTTCTGTAGAAAGGTTTGCCAGTACACCAGTGGGTAAGTAGCAGTTCAGTTACAGATGGCGATCCACAGGGATTGACACAGAAAACCGGGGGTGGAATTGTATGGGGAGTTAGCACAATGCCTTGTGCTTTCTCCCCATATACCTTAATACTGAAAAAACCGAAACTGGTAAAAGTATTTTTGGTTAAAATAGCTACTTTTTGTGGATAACAGAGTAATTTCTTAGTGTAAGGATGAAAAAATACCTACATCCATTCTGGAGAGAAACTTTTTCTTTGCCTTGATTGTTTTTTTTTGGTTTAGGTCTCTCAATTATAAATGGAAGCCAGAAGGAAGATTATGGTTCCCCTATAAAAGGGGTAAAAGTTGCTTATTTGTTTGAGCGTTAGTGCCCATCTTTTCCGACTTCGCTGATAGGTGTAGCTACAGACTCTTTAATACTTCGGTATCTCTTTGTCAAGTAAACTAGAAAACTTGGGTGCCCCCTCTACAAATTCTGCTTTTATTTATTTTTACTAAGGCTAGTAGTAAAGATATGTTTCTCAAGGATTGACAATGCTACCCACTTATCTAAAAGTTTGAAGACTAAATTTCTAAATATTTTAAATCTGTTATTTTAATCAGTAATTTTTCTGACGCATGGGCTTAGAGTTGTAGGTACTGTGCTTTTCGGAAAACCTGGTCGCTGTATTGGGATGCCTAGGTACAGAATTAAATGCCAAAGTTTAGGCAACCCAGGTCTGAGACTTCCCGTGTTTTAATTTCTGTGTGTGCATCTGACCTATCTGTGCTTAAACAGCACGATCTACATAATAATAGTTTTGCAATGGTCTGTATTATAATACAGCTTTACAGATTACGAACATCCTGATCACATATATCTGAATATAACTAAGTTTAAAATGTTTAGAAAACAGGGACACTGTAAGTTAAATATACTATGAAATTTAGACTGAATGCTCATATCGCATAAACAGTAAGAGAAATTGCTGAGATGAGTGTCATCACTCCAGTGTTTTTTGTCAAAAATGCAATTAGCATAGTTTTATTTCAAACAATGAGTGTTTCTGCTGTGACTTCCCTAATGAAGTATGAGGTATTTATTATTCAGTCTGTCAGTCTTGTTGTTCCTGAAGAGTATTTATGTTTCGTTGGAGGTTTTTTTTCTCATTTTCGAATTGCATTCAAAATGCCAACTGAATGAAAAACTTCCACCATTAAAAAAAATTGCTGGTTTTCAGTAATAAAAAACAACCCGTGTAAGAAACAATTGCTCCACGATGATGCTGTATTGCACAGTTTAAATGAGGTTATCGTGAGTTAAGTAGAGATGGACAGCTATGTGTTGGCTATTTATATTTTATTATTCTGAAAAAACCTAAGCTGAGATAATTTGAAGGCTTCGTGTAGTGTTCTACATAAACTCAGTACTCATTCCTTCGGCAAAGGGGAAGTCGGAAGTTAGGTGCCAGTGCCTGTGTTTCACACAATTTGGGGTACTTACGTGTTGCTTCTACACAGCTGACATGTTGGCTACCAGTGCTAGCCACAATGAGAAAGTACTGGAAGGATTTGCACTCTGAACTACTGCAGTTATTTCTCATTTGTGTATTACAGTTGCTTTAGTCAGGATATTCCGGGCTGGCTTGTGTGGGATTGTGTTAAAAAAGGCATCATGCCTTACCTGCGTTGTGCTGCTTTATTTTTTCATTATTTGCTGGGAGTTTCTCCACCCGAGGAACTACTACAAGGTAAATATGAGGAAGCAAATTATCTATATACTGACTTTGTTTACTGTTTTCTTGGAAGAATGGGAATTTTTAAATGTTCACAAAATCTTAACAATAGTTAATACATTAAAGTAAAATGTGGAACAAGAAGGAAATACTTTTTGTATAGGAATTTGTATAGGAAGGGGGAGGGTTCTTATCCAAGAAGCTGTCTCCTATCCAAGAGGCTTGTTTCAGCTTTCTTTGCATGTAAAGGAGTTACTTCTGGTTATGTGCAAATATGTGAATTTTCAGTGACATATTGATAGGAAGTATTTGTGGATACAAAGATTCCGTGATTCGAAGGGTAATTCCAAGGGCTTAGATCACATCACCTGAGAAATAGCCTGTAGTATACTTAAAAAAACCCAAACAAATGTGCAGTTGCTAATGTTGGTAAATGCTAAAGACATCAGGATTCAGCAAAACAGAGCCAAGTAGAAATAAAGCACATTATAAAACTCAGTCCTCATCCTTAAAGGTTCCTAATGCATTACAGGTACTAAACCCAAACCCAATTATTTTGTCTTCTGTCAAAATGCGGTGAAACACAGAATCATCAACTATTTGGAGAGGAAGACCAAAATTGCTGTGAACAATTGAGACAAAATACGGCAGCTTAAATTGATTTATATAACCTGTGAGCTAAGTTTTAATTTGGTTAGGATCTATGAGTCAAAGTCTGCACTTCGGGATATGCTATCATCCTTACCATACTTTGAGTCTATAGGGCAGAGTCTTGGTGAATCAGCAATGCCATTTTCTGTAGCAGAGCCAAAAAATTACCATCCAGCAAACTGTTAAATTAGCCCAGCTTCAGGTAGTGTCTAAGCACAGACTTGATCATAGCAAAATTTTATATCGTTGTAGGCCAGAAGGATAGTGAAAAGCTGAAATGTTGTAAGTACAGAAATCTGCTGCACTAACATTTGTTACAAATTATGCAGTGAAATGGAATTTAAGCAAGGAATTCTGTTACTGCACTGACCTATGCATGACTTAAAAATTACTTAATAATATATGTCCAGTTTTTTAAACCTACAGTAGATCCTCAGTTAGTGCTGATGATTATAGCTCTAATTAAGGCATTGGAATTGTACTATCTAAGAGCTGTGCTGAAGCTGTAAGATACTGTTCAATGGAAGAAGCATCAGGAGATTTCTAGCTTTCAGTGAATTATTCAGCAGTGATGAAACACTTCTAACAGTTGCTTATGTTTTCTTTTTCTCCTGCAGTTTCTGAAGAAGGGCAATTCAAGGCACTTTGTAGTTACCTCTCTCTACCTACCAATTTGTTCCTGCTTTTCCAGGAATACTGGGACACAGTAAATCCACTGCTACAAAGGTACTACTTGGGACTGGACAGGCCACTTTTTTCTGGTGTGATGGCCTTCTGGGAATTCTGTATCAAATTTGTTAATAAATCACTGAGCTCAAATCATACTAGAGTTCTAAACGTTTGATGGGCACGGGTATACTGAATCTCTTAATGCACTTCAAAAACATAAAACATTCTATGTTTTATGGTAATTCAAACATTAAACAATGATAGTTTAAGGGACTAGTGATTGCACATCTATCTGAAATCGTTCATACAGAAAGAAGTTATCATAAATCTTTGCTTGGATGATATGGCACTTACTGTTCATTGACCTATTTTTAATCGATCTACAGCAGAAGTGCTGATTACACGAGCTATAAAATGAGAATATGGAAAATTATGTAGCTGGCAAGGGTGAGACTTTGTGTTATTTCTTCTCTGGATTTCCAAAATAGACTGATGAATGTTGAAGTTAGTTTACTGGTTAAATGATTATGTATGTTGCAATCTAGCAGTAAAGAAATAATTGGTAAAATAAAGACACGCCCCCTGCCCCTGCCTCCTCTCTGCTGTAACTCTGAGAACAATTCTGCTATATTGTGTTGGAGAATATCTCCATGTATTTAATGTGACCGTTTGAGCACTTGGTGACATTAATTATTATTCCTAGTTCTTGGCAGCATGTTCTGGATCACACTGGCTTTTTTTTAGGGGGTGTGTGGGGTTTTTTTGTTTTTTTTTAACCTATTGTCTAGATTCCTTCAATTTAGGGACACTTTGAGCTATTGACTCCAACTTACAGTCCATACAGCTGACCTAAACAATTCCTTACATACAGTTTTACTATAATTTATTGCATTTGTGGTATATATATTGCTTATAAATTACTAGCATTTTCACAAGTAAATTATTAAATGAGTTTTCTTACATGTTTCTGCATGTTTGCTCAAAGACGTAACAACTTACAAGACAACATAGAGGGGAGGTGCGTGTGGACATTAGAAAACGTTCACTAGAGGCAGGGCTAACAAATCCATTGTAGTGCTCCCAGTCAAAAACAGAGGTTTCAAGTAGGAGGCTACATATCTAATGTAATAGTAACAGTTGTCAAATCATCATCCAAGTTCCCATATGTTTTTTGAAATAATCTTATTTCAGAAGACTAAATTTAATGATTGTTGAGAAATGTGTTAAATGAAGCTTACAGGATTGACCATCTGCTACAGTTTCTCTCTCCCTTCTCCTTTTTGTAGAAATAACTGGAAAAATATCTCAGACATACTAATTCCTCTGTTTAGTAACTTGCCAGTATCTACCATTGTTTCCATAAACCATTTGGCCATTCTAAGCAAGCAGACAACATGCAGTAAAGCATTGTAAAATAACCATTGAGGGACGGTCATTAAATAAAAGCAATATATACTTTCCTAGTAGAGTATATGATATTTTCTTATGCTGTGGCTCTCAGCAGATAAATTCCAAAGGCAGCTGTGTATTGTAGCCCACTTGGAGACCTTCAGTGTGTCTGAAGAATGCTTGCATTTTATAGCTCACAGAGTTAACACAGAGTTTTCATGTGCATGTTGATAATTTTAAGTGGTGGTGTTTTTCACATAGGTTTTTCTCCTGTATACAAACTTAAATTCTTTTCCTGAAGTAAAACTGTACAGAGTAACTGTTTCTCCTTGTGAAGTTTTAGCTAGAACTATCAATGCTTTATCTGGGCTCTGCTTATTGCTTACTAATTTACCTTGGTGATCTTACATGTATATTATTATCAAACACTGTCATTTGCAAATCTATGTTTGAAATAGGTGGTGTGCTGACCCAGTGGTGTTAAGTTGTTTAAAGGGGAAAAGCATTGCAATAAGGTGAGTTTGGATTTATTACTATTGGTTTTTTTCTTCTGTATATGACTTAAAACTGTTGAAGAATGAGGTGTTTGTTGTAGGCAAGTTCGAGTGCCTGTATTTTCTTCCTCCTGCTACCAAAAGTACATTTCTCTTTAAATGGTTGTGTATTGTTCCTCATGCAGTGACTCTTCAGTAAGAATGTACAGCGTTGTTAGACAAGTTATCTGGCTTACTCTAGGGGAAAATAAAAGCTAACTGAAATATGAAATGCTTTCACACGTGTAGGTTACATATGAAATTTAATTTCATCACCTTTGCTGGAACATAGGAATGCTGAAGCTTCCATGTGGAGCCTTTCACTTGGGCTTCTAGGCCGGCAGAAGTTTTCAGAAAGGACCAAAAGCTTAGCAGGAATTTATAGCTAACCATTTTGCTGCAATGTTTATTGTTCTTGTAATAGTTTTTTCACTTAACACAGGTATCCTAGGAAAAGAAATAGTTTAATAGAGCTTCCGGAAGATTACAGCTGCCTTCTGAATCAAGCTTCTCAGTTTAGGTAAGATGTGACACTTCTTACCTTACGGTTTAGGTAAGAAGCTGTCTTCCTAGGTGTTTTGTCACTTCGTGCAGTTACTGTAACTAGTGTTAAAACTCTGTACTGAAATTACCTTGCAGAAGTGCAGGGACTGTTATGGTTACACTGGACAGTACTAACCCATGCTCATTTTAAGTCTGAAACAGAATAGCTTACTAAATGAAGTCACTTACGTTTGATAGGATAGCGTATAAAATTATTGTAGCTTCCTCTGCTGGTCATTTTTTCACCAGTGCAGTTTGGCCATAAGCCTGAATATTATTTCTGCACGGGACACAATAAGCCCAGAAGGCTGGCACTGTCTTATGTCAGGACGAGTGAATCATAGGATAATTCAGGTTAGAACGGACATCAGCAGATCACCTAGGCGAACATCCTGCTTGAAGTGAGTGTATTCCAGATGAAACAGTTCAAGCAATGTAAAAACATAGCCAAATGAGGCAGACGTGTGAAGTATGATTACAATAGCGTATGTCTTAGGTTTTTGTTTGTTTGTGGGATGGGATTTTTGGGGGGATTTTTGTTGATTTTTTTTTTTTTTTTTAAGGAACTTTATCCATAGTTAACTTTTCAAGTTTTAATTCCTGCAGTAACGTTCTTGTTACGCTTCTTCTAGATGCCCGCGGTCTTCCGATGATGAACAAAAACATCCAGTATTGTGTTTATTCTGTGGGGCTATGTTGTGTTCCCAGAATACTTGCTGTCAGGAACTGGTGAACGGGGAGGAGTTGGGAGCGTGTACTTCTCATGCTCTTCAGTGTGGAGCTGGAGTCTGTATGTTTCTCAAGTAAGTAGCTAGCCACAATTTAATGTGTTAAAAGAGTAAAAGGAAATATATGAAGGTCAAAATTCACATCACTGTCAAAGCACTTGATTCTTTTTGTCTGACATGAAGAAATATTGCTTTGACATAAAAAACAACTCACCAAAGAGCGAAGAACCTGCTGAAAGTTGTCTTGTATTTTAAATGTATCTATTTTTTCCTTAAGAATCAGGGAATGCAAAGTTGTCCTCATTGAAGGTAAAACCAGGGGCTGCTTATATCCTGCTCCCTACTTGGATGAATATGGAGAAACAGATCCGGGTTTGAAGTAAGTAAATGTTTGTACTGCACTGTAACATGTCTTGGGCTGGTGAAAAGGTTTAACTTCAAATTCCTGACGATAGTTTCCAGTCATGAATGGGTCATTCATAACTGAAAAATACACCTTTTTGGTACTGTTGAACTTTCTTACTTTTCTCAAGAATACTTTGTATGCTTTTCATCAAAAATGTGCAACAACATCCGTTTCTGAAATGTCATCTGGAAATGGCAGTCATTGCTTGTTGAATGTAGAATTTTTTTCATTTCCAGTAGACTTGTTGGAATTGGTGTTCATACAAGTATTTGAGGTTTTCTGGCTGTCATTAAGGGTATTAATGCTAGACTGTTAATGGAACAATTTGTCAGTTGCTATTCTGATATCCTTATTGAGTATTCTTCTTTTTCCTTCTATGAAGAAGAGGCAATCCCCTGCACTTATGTCGGGAGCGTTACCAGAAACTCCATCTGTTATGGCAGCAGCACTGCATCATAGAGGAGATTGCCAGGAGCCAAGAAACGAATCAGATCTTCTTTGGATTCAACTGGCAACTGCTCTGAGTCTCTTGAATTTAGTGAAAACTTTCAGCTTTGGCAGTGCTTTGGAAAAGGAAGGGAGGGTTGCGGTAAATAATCTACTCTTAAGAGGATTCTGTAGTTCAGACACAATTGATGTATTCTCTAGGTTGGCTGTATTACTGATACATTGAACCAGAATCTCATGTCTTTTTTTTTTTCCTATCCCAAAAAGGAAACCTACGTTATATTATTATTACTGTACATTCAGGTCCAGAAATATTTCCACTTATTTGAGAAGTTGTCATTGTTTCACATGTTTTGACAAGGACAGCTTCCCAAATGCTGTGCTTCAGGGCACGTAACACCTTTCTGTCTCTTCCATGCCTTGAGAATATACCTAAATGTTGTTGCTACAGAAAAAGTCTCCTTTACTTTCTCCCTGGGTTCTTTTCCCAAGTTTAGTGAAGCTTTTAAATAAGTCAAGATCCGTGGCATAATATTGGAGTGGAAGTGGTGCCAGGCCTGTAGTAATCTGTCGCAACAGGTACAGCAAACAGTGAGTTGTACAGAAAAAACCTGCGTTCAGCTATATCCTGGGATTTAAGGAAGAGTTTTCATTAATGAACTCTTCAAAGAGTAAGTGTGGGCTAGAAAGTGCATGGGGGAATTACCATCTTGCTTGTTGCATCAAAAAATCAAGTCTGTGCTTTTTTTCATCTCCAGAACTGCACTTTATCTTATGAATTTGTCCTCTGTTGATGCTCTATATCCTAAGAGGTCTAGGGCTACACCATTTGGCTAGCTTGTGGTTAGTTTTACTTCTTTTACAGTTTGTCTCCTGAGATTTTCCGCAAGAACCAAATGTGAAAATACTGTGAGGGAGTTGTAGTGTAGTTCTGCAATTTATACAAGAGCCAGAGACTTCAGTGAAGTAGAAGACCTTCAAAGCTATCACCGCGCTAAAATCAAGGCCCCAAAGCAACAAGTTTTAGAATCAGAAATAAGTTTGCTCATATCTGATGAATTTTCCACTCCCTTCATCCTCTGTCACTGTTGTTTGGAGCCCTGCCTGCTGTGTTTTGGGGGGCACATTCAGTGCCAGTTAGAGCAGAAAAGGGAAGCTAAGGTAGCTAACGCTGTCTCTGCCCTTCGGTAGTTAATAGCACATGAGGAGCTCCATCTCAGTTACGTGATTGTGCTTCGGTTTGAAATGTTTGATTCCAACCACAATATACATGAGAGTGTTTGTAATGTGATGGGTAAAAATGCTTTCCCAGGAAATCCTGTTTCTGTGTGAAAGTTTGAAGTTGTCAGTACTCTAAATTTACCCACCCCTTTGCTATTTGGATTCCTTTGTGTCGTTTTAATAAGGCTTGCAAGGGAATATTTTCAAATTGATGTCTAAGAGCTTGTTTTTGTATGATTTCTTTTTGGCTTTTTCTTTTGCTAATGATTGTATGAGAGATAGTAAAACCACAAATGATTTAGATTTAAATATCATTGTTCTAGGGTTTTTTTTAAAGTTTTTAGAGTACAAGTGAGTGTGCTGAACAGCACCATAACTCATCTAAAAATGGAATACCAATGAACTCAGATATTTTTCTGATTTCAGATACTTTTTTATAACTTTTGCTGTAATCCTTCTCTGGTGATATAAATAGTTGGCTTTGGTATATTTTTCAGGTATTCTATTTCTTGCAGTTAAAACCATTCTCCTTATTTTAATTCTTTCAGATTTTAAACCTGAATATGAAACTCTTTGAAAGACAAACATTAATTCTTTTAGACGTCTCTAAAATGTATTTGAAATGCGTACTGAATTTAGAAGAACAGTTGTCATGAAAGCTTGCATGCACCGGCAATTTAAGGTCATCAAACCCCAGTATTTTTGTTGGTAAGAAGTGTGAAGATTAGCAAACGTATGCCTCATTGATATCGAAACTGTATTCATGTACTGTTTCCCTCTGATATTTACCTGTTCACTTATCAGGAGCATTCAGTTACCTTGCACTTCACTGATACAAAGATTCTGTTATCAAATACGCAGTGACATCAATTTGTTTTCTGTCTGAACTGTAGTGTCTAAAGACAGGGGCTGGTCTGAGCAGGTGAGCTCACATTCAAAGCTCCAGAAATCTCTTTGTAGCTGAAGAAGCGGGACAGGAAAGTTGCATCTTTCTGTACATTTGCACCTACTAATTTAGCAAAGGGACTCCCATATCATTCACTGACCAGTGTCGTTATCTTTAATTTCATAAATTACTATGCAGTTTTGTTCACTGTGAGTATAATATATAATTTAGTGATCGCAAAACGCTTATGCCACTGATTTCTGTTCCATCCAAGCTGAGAGAAGAAGTTATTTCGTAATGCACATACCGGTATCGTTAACTGCAAAAATGTAAATTTGAAACTTGTATAATGTTCTTGTGCTTTTGAAATAAAATATCTTGTATATGTATATTTAAAGAAAGGAAATAAAGTAACTTCTCATACGTTAATCAATTTTTATTTGGAGGTGCTTTGGCATTTCACCGTTCACTTTACAAAGGCATTATAGCAGTATCTGTCAATGTGGAAAAGGGGAAGAGTTAGTAAATGGTTGGTAAACAATACCGGTTATCCCTGTAGTCTGTGTCACCATTGTACCAGTTAGTAGTGGTGGAATGCTTTTTCTCATTTAAAGAAATATTCCACTTGAAACTTGTATTTTACAGATGCAAATTCCTGTAGTGTCTACCTCAATCTGTAGTCTTAAGTACAGAATTTAGTATTTAGGTATCCTTAAATTGGTTAGTTGAGTCATTCTGGTTTTGTAGCTTCTCCAAGAAGAACTGGCTGTAATGTCTGTCATACTTAACCTCTAGAAAGGGAAAGTTCATGGTGTTGGTCTAATGCGCTGTGTGATATGTATTTTAAAAAAAGAAAGAAAGCTTTATTACAGAGCTAAGCAAACAGTCAGAAGTATTTTACACAAGAACAGCCAGTACTTCTTGCCCCTTTTTATGTTACAAGCTGTTGGCTGTTGTCATTTTCTCGCTGCTGTGTCGTAGCTTTGGGCCCATGTTAAGTTCACAGAGTTCGGGCGTTGAGGGTGGTGCTCGCTATGCTTATTCTTAGCAAAGCAGATGATTTTTAAAGAAGCAATTTCTGATGAGGTAAAAAGATGAAGGTAGGTCAAGTCTACTAGCAAAAACGTTCTGAAGAACATTAGAACAAGAAGCCCATTCATTTTGGGGCGGGGGAGCAGGGGAGGAAAAGAGCCCCAGCATCATTTCTTGCATAGTATGTATCTCAAGGTGTGATGTACAAAGTTACATAGAGAAGTATTTTGACCATCATATGCTTTGCTTTATGGTTGGAGTCCACTTTATTTTCTAGACAATACCCTTGAATAATCTCCCTTGTAAACTAGTCAGATTCATTATACAACATCTGTCAGATTCATTATACATCTGAGTTTCTTACTTAGATTCTTTGAAGATCTTGACAACAGGTTAAAGGATTCTTCAAAACTGAAAGTTGTTTCATTGTTGTGGTACAATCTTTTATTTATTTTTTTACCTGTGTTTTGCAGGCAGGCTAAATATGGGCTTTACAGAAAATGAATCATAATGAAAATCCACTCGTGTACAAGTCTCTCAAACTCAGTTATTTCCAATCCTGGCTACATTTCTCTAAATTGACTTTCAGTATGTTTGAAAGTGTACGTGAAAGAGAAGCTGTATAAAGGAAACGTGTTGAAGGAGAGTGAGCTGAAATTGAAAGGGATTGTGTACATTAATTTGTGTAATGGTCTGTAAGAGGAGATCCAGTATGAAGTTAAACATGAAACATTAAAACTGGACCCAAGTTTTCTTTTTATTTCTGTGACTATTGTTCATGAGATCACTGGCAAAAAAAGGGGAGTATAATTCGTGCTGTTTAATTACAGGTTGTTAAATAACTCGGAATCCATCAGACTTAATTTTAGAAGGTTTCGGGGTTTCACGCTTGAGTGAATGAGCCTCAGTGAAATGTTGTGAAGCAGGCAGTAGGGACTGTGGATTTGATGATCCTTTCAAGTCCTCGCTGTATTTGTAAAGATCTGTGGTTAGTCTTTTTCAGCAGACTGCAGAACCTTATGTCTCCTTCCTCTTAATAGTGCCTGAAATGTAATATTAACCTCTCTGGGTACAAGTACTGAGATGCAGTCTGGTGCCTGGAGAGCGGTCATCCAGGGTACCAGAGGTTTCTGCTTGAAGGTTATCCTGAACATTGCATGGCAGCCTGAGGAATCATTCACTCCAGATGATAAAAAGCCTCCAGTCTTCTTTCATGCCACTTTCTGTGAGTGATGCTGCCCTTCAGTAAAAGCAGCGGTACCACTGCATTTCAATCTCGTGATACTGCAGGTTATCTAGGAATATTTGTTTTCCCAATTCAGACTTCATGGAACTTCACTGAGCAATTTGATTACCATCCTCGGGGCAGCCCGCCTCAGTTAACTGACATGCAGGAGCAGGACAAGATCTCCACTGAAGCGATGGTCTCCTCAGGAGTGAGGACTCCAGCGTGATCTGTGAGCTTCACACCTTTACAGACGAGTCTTTGCTCAACTACAGGGTATTGCACACAGAGCCTGCAGTGCTCCCACAGATGGGAAGCCTGTGAAAGCACGTGTACCGACTGATTTGTAACATTTTTAATATCATTCATCTTGCATTGTAGACAACTGTGTCTATGCAATTTTAAAGTCAGTTTGCAGAAGGGAAATTTCGAGCCTCTAAGGAGATGATGCTGTGTTCGCTTTTAAAATATAAATGATACTTTTAATGTGCTGTATTTGTGTATTTCACATGAATTATTTTTTATTTATGATCAATGTAGAGCAAATGTTGTTCAGTTATCAGAAAGCTTTAAAGGAATAGCTTCGTAATTGCAGTTTCTGCAATTACGAATTCTGGAACTGTCATAATGCCTTCTTCAGAAACTGAATATTAAAATGTTTCCATTTTTTTAAATGAAGAACTTCATGAGGAAGATAATTTTAGACATAGGTGAGCTACTTACTCTGGAAGTTGCCATTGCAAAAAAGTACTAATTCTGACTGGATTAAGCATTAATAACAAATAGGATAACAAGTGTGCCCCAAGTCGTATTTATTTCTGTGCCTGAGCAGATGCTCCAGCTTAAAGGCTTGGCTTGCTAATGCCATCTTTGTCTTTATAAATCACAGAGAATTAAAGATGGAGACTGTGCTGCTACCTGAGTTTGTTTTCTTGATCCAGTGGCTGTAATATTAAATACTCCAGGAAACCCAGACTGTTGTGACAGGTGCTGTGACGCGAGCTAGATACGTAGGATGCACTTCCGCTGTCTGAGGGAACCAGTACGTACAGAGCGAAGAGAAAGCACTTATTTCCAAAAAGTAGGTTTTATTCCTGTTACTGTGAAATGAGCTGTCGCCTTTTGCAATGTATCTGTGTCGATGGGGACTCTGGATGCCTATCCAGGATAGAAGTGAACAATCTAATGACTAGGTAATTACTAGTAATAATCAAGACGGTGACTTACGCTGATGCTCAGATAAATTCACAAGTGACCACGTTGCCAGCTGCTGCTGCAGCTTTTGGCGGTTGGCTAAGAGGCAAAGCTTAATTTGCCAAATATTAACTGGTCTTTTATGGAAAAATGTGTTCTCCTCATGTGGAAGTAAATGACCCGCAGGGGGCCAGGGCGAACGTGTAGCCGGACAGCTGTCCCCTGCTCTTCCTGCTAATGGACTGCAGCAGCCACTGCGTGAAATGTCTGTGTCTTTAGAGACGCTCAGGCTGGTTGATCGTTTTAGTTCACTCATCCTTCCAAATCTATTTTTCAGAGCAGATTCTTGACAAATCTATCATACAGGGACCTCGACTAGAGGGTCACAGCTCTTAAAATTCTGCAAGCTAAATAGCTGACCTAAAGAGATTTTTAAATGGTGCAAAATGGCAGGTTTTGTTTGCTTCTACAGTTAGATGCATTTTGCCATTAGAAAATGTTTCCTAAAATGCAGAATAAAATTTCCTTCTTCAAAAAAAAAAATTGTGCTCTTATTTTCAGTTTTGCAACCATTTTTATCATGCTGAAACATTTCTCACTTTTATTTTTTAAAGCATTTCATTTTTGGTCATTAAATCCACAGAAATAATTCTGGTTTTTTGTAAGTTATTTCTGATTATCTTACACCTTTTTGTTATTGAGCAAGCTAGAGCTCTTTTTCTGAGTGTGGAAGGACTAAAATTGTGTTGAAGTAATTACTATTGGCTGGCCCATGTGGCACTTGGCATACTCCTCAGAAAAAAACAATTTCAGTTTTTAAAAATTATGTTAATTTGCAGTACATTAATGTCTTTCTCCTTGATCTCCTAAGGTACAATAACTTTCTTTTTTCATTCTTTTCAGAGATGAATCAGCTAATTTTAGTGCTGCTGGTAAGGCTCAGGACACTTGTGCTCACTGTTCTGCACCACTACGACCAAAACAGACTGTGATACAGAAGTATAATTCTTGCCTCTCAGGAATGTTTGAGGAATTAAGCACCAGTTAAGTTTAATGCCACACCAGACAAAGTGACAGAGATGAAGAACAGAAGTAGACACATAGGTGAATGCTATAAAAAGGGAGGAGTTAACATAGTTCGTGTAAAGGAAAGTCTCATCTTACAAATCTAATTCTTTGAAGGAGTTAATGAGTATGATGAGGATGTTGAACCAGTCAGTAATAATGTAGATTTCAAAAAACTTTTAATAGTGTCCTCCAGCTCACAGAACAGAAGAAGCTGTCAGGAGATAAAAAGGAAGATCTGGTTCAG
>NW_010428728.1:20134-25821 GCF_000710305.1 Buceros rhinoceros silvestris | reverse complement strand
TTCAGCAGCAAAGTAGAAGATAATGGAAGAAGCCTATCAACAGAAATCTGCATGGATTTTTTTCGGCATTTTCAGAGGTTATCTGAAAAAGGAAATTATAAAATTGCAAATTTCTACCAATGATACAGAGATATTCCATAAGTTTTTCAGGAGGCTGTTATGAAACCTAGTGGCTGGATAATAACAGAAGATTCAGTTTTGGTAAATGAAAATTACATGTAGCTATGCAAAAACTACCATCTTACAACAGAGTAGACCTACACTGAACATCCAGTCCGGCTGCCTGACCAGGGTAGGGCTGACCAGGAGTCAGTGTGTTGTGACGGACGTTGTCAAAGTGCCTCTCAAACACTGACAGGCTTTAAGCATTGACCACCCCTGTAGGAAGCCTGTTCCAGCATTTCACCACCCTCTTGGTAAAGAAACGCTTCCTAATGTCCAGCCTAACCCTGCCCTGGTGCAGCTTTGAACCATTCCCATGTGTCCTGTCATTGGATACCAGGGAGAAGAGCTCAGCACCTCCCTCTCCACTGCCCTTTCTCAGGAAGCTGTGGAGAGCAATGAGGTTGCCCCTCGGCCTCCTTTTCTCCAAGCTAGACAAACCTAAAGTCATTAGCCGGTCCTCAGAGGACGTTCTTTACAGCCCTTTCACCAACTTTGTCGCTCTCCTCTGGATGCATTCAAGGACCTTCGCATCCTTCTGTAAGAACTCGCACACAGAACTCGAGGTGAGGCTGCACCGATACCAAATACAGCGGGATCATCGCCTCTCTCGACTGGCTGTTCATGCTGTTTGGGGCCCTCTTGGCTGCCAGGACACACTGCTGCCTCGTATTGAGCCTGTTGTTGACCAGCACCCTCTGGTTCATATCAAAAATGTTCTTCGTATTTTTATGGTGAGTTATGTGAAGATGTTACCTCCATGCTCAAAAACAGTCAAAAGGGCGAGCAATGACAGGATTTCTTAGGAAAAGGAAAGGACAGAAAACCTATTTCGTTCATGATGTCTTCAGCTCTATGCATTTAAAAATAATAAATGGAGAATAGTGATGAAAATTATCAAAAATGTGAAACAACTTCCACAGTAGAAAAGGTTAAATAGCAACTTCTTCAACTTGGAAGGATAGGACCAAGAGAGATTATAACACAGGACTGTAAAGCAAGGAATAACTTGGAGGGAATAAATGAGGAAGGACCATCAGCTACATCTCACAGGGTGAATTGGGTGATACCTGATTAAGTTGTCAGGGAGTCAACAAACAAAGAGAAGCAGTTTTTCATACGATGCAGAACTGAATTGTGAGAAACTAAAATCTGAAGCTCGTTCTAAGTGTTTTGGGTATCAAAAACGTGAATGGGTTTAAAAAATACTGCGCAAATTCATAGGAAAAAAGTCCCCTGGGATTTATGAACATAGTGATACAAATACCCTCTTGGTTATACCGAGCCCCAAACTGCTGTTTCCTGGAGTCTGGGGGCTTTGTCAGGGAAAGAACGGTTTTCTCAATGGTCTTGCCTCTTCCGTAGCTTTTGCCAAATGCCTGCCACAGGCTACTGTTGCGGACAGGCACCATCTGTCCGTTTATTTTTAACGTACCTCAGTATAGACCTACAGTTTTGAGCAGAGAAGCAACTGCGTTGAAAATTATGATCGTGCATGTAGCCTGCTTGAAATACAGCACAGACTTTTACATCACACACTTTATTTACAATATAGTCTTGCAGTATAACTCTCGCCTATTCCAGTGTTACAGAGGACACCATTGTTTAGCCAGGTAAAGGAATTTTCACTGTTGCTTTTGAACAATTTTAAAAGCAGGAGTAGTTCTGCTTCGGATATCCCCAGTTGATAAAATTTCTTTTACTTAGTAATACACAAAGAATGCCCAAGCTGTCCAGAGCGATGCTCAGACGATGTAGTATTCACATCGGTAACAAGTGACATGTTTTGGTGTTCTATCCTCATTTCTATATCAGGCTGTTTTTTCCAGCTTACTGTTGATGGTCAATTACGGTCACAGGGCATCCTGTAACGGCAAGTGGCTTGGGTCCCGGCAGCTTTCACCCCGCGCATTGACAAAGTTCCCGAGCACCGTGTGAGGAATGTGAGGTGAGGTCTGTCAGGCTGGTTTTGCCTTCGTTGGTTCCAAACGATCCCTTACCTTCCCGCCCCCGGCCCGATGTAAGTACTTCTGAAACTAGGAGCTTTGAAACTTCCCGGATCATCAGTGTGTGTTTTATGGGTGGTATCTGCTTGTTTTTGAACTTTTGCACGAGCTGTCAGTTCTCTTGAGCAGAGAACTCCTTTCAGCAGTAGCGACTGACCTTCAGGGAGCTATGGTAGCTGGCTTTTTCTGAACTGTGGAGGGGGGAAAATGAAGAGATACTTCAGACTGGTTTTGGGGGGAAAAAGTGAAACACACCATGCTAACTTCCCTTGCCTTTGACAGGCTGGTAGGTTCTTTTAGAAGGGGTGCAATATGTGTGTAATTGGGCTAAAATTTCCCCTATACTAACTTGGACTAACAGAGTTTTAATTTCATGGTTTGTCTTTTAAAGAATCTTTTTATCCAGTGTAAGGGTTTCTTTTGGGATTTCCCTGCTGCTGGGATTCCTGTAGGTGTAGTGACAGTAACGACAAACTTTGGTGGCATGTAGCAGACCAATCTGTTAGTAGAGGTAGACCTGTACTGTCTGAAATTTCCTTGTGCGTGATGATTATTCTGAGCGATTCAGACCATGATGAGTATATAAGCAAGGGGAAGAAAGTGGAGAAAATTCCAGAACTTTGTTTTGTGCAGTGTTGAAAACAGGGATTTCATGAGAATGAGTACAAACACATCCAGCCAAAAAAGTATCAGCCTTTTTGGAGCTGTCACCAGTCCGCGGTTTGTTCTATGGTCTTACTAGTTTTCCTACCTTTTTCTCTCCTCACCGGTGAAAAATTTGGTGACTGTAAGACTGTAATATGTCAAAGCTACATTTGCGATGCCATTTCTTTGAAGCCTTGTCTAGCTAGCCGCTGGGATGGATTTTGTTGCAGTTTTGCCACAGTTTGTGTTTTGAACATCAATGTTGGGGTCGTTCATGCCTGAGACAGTGGAGATCTGGTTGGCTTTGCCAAGGGTCTTAATGATATTGATGTTGTATTTGGCAGTTTCCACAAAGCTGTTTTCTAATAACCAGCCATCTGATTCACCCTCCAAATCTCCTAGCAGCAGGACATTCTTCATTGCGGTTTGTAGGTACCGGACACCAATAAGTACAGAGAGCTGGAAGAAAAAAACATTAAACAGTGTTTAAATTACAGCCTCAACCTACCACTAACTCAGCTTTCCGACTTACAGATATCCAAGCCCAATAATTAGTAGAGTAAAGCAGACAAGCCCTTTATCCAAGCAATATATCTAACCAATCTGCCAATTAATTACATTTTTAAGAAAGAAAAATACCAGGGAGAGGTTGATGGGTTCTCTCCCCGTTCTTCAGGTAGCATTCCCACATGCATGTTAGTAGCACATAAATACTTAGAATTGCTCAAGACACTGCAGCATCCGAGACTACAACTAATTGATGTAGAATGGATGATCAATTAATGGAACCATCAGTCACGGGGGGGAAAAAAAAACCAACCCTAAATTGTAGCCTGTTAATTTCAGTGGATTTTTTTCCCCTGACCTTGATTAAATTGGTATTTCCTCTGAGGAGTTCAATCATTTGTTCGTAAGCCGTATGTGTCCTACATGCCAATGCACTACAATTAAGAAGGATGGCCTATAGTAGAGGCTCGAGTATAAGTGTAGGAAAAAGCTCCACGTTCATCGTCCTTTCTGTTGGAACCGAGATCAGCAGGCCCAGCTTGTCGGTATTTAAGGGAGCGCAGAGAGCCAGCTCACAGCTTTCTCATGTGCTGCCAAAGGCCTGTTGTTTCCGTCACCACCACCCCATCTAGCACGGCTTGAGGACTGTCACAAACTTTTTAATTATCATGCTAATATTTGTGCAATAGAGCAATAATCAGAAAACTAGAATTACTAAAAATGGGAGAAAACTCTATTTTAGCCTATGCATTTGGGAGGTCCTTCACCTGCGGGTGATAACACCCAGACAACTTTCTTTACGGGTGACAGCAGAAGGACCGCGTCTTTGCAGGCGGATGTGTTTGCCTGCCATGTGCCTGTTCTGATTGCACAATGAGCAGCCTAATCCACGTCTAACAGACGTGCCGTGTTCGCCAGTGCTGACTCTGCTGTCACGCTGTGCAATGTGAAAAGGAGGCTTTGAGACAGTCGTACTTAAGCTTCATTTTACTGTAGGTAAAATTAAAGGATTCAGCCAAAGGCCTGCTCGCATTTTGTATGTTCTTTGTTCAAACTGACTTAAAACAATCCTCAGACGGTCTCACCTAATTTCCTTGCAGTGGTGTCACTGCACGTATCATCCTGTATCTGATCCCAGAAATGCTTCAGGGAAGGGCAGATGCCATAGTCTGTTGAAAAATCTCTGTAAATACACAGAATTCCTTCAATCGCGTCTAGTAGTTTCTATCGTCAATGAGATTTGCTCCTGCTCTGGGGACTTTGAGAAAGCTGGCTGTGCTAAAGGAAGTCCTGCAACGCTTCCCAAGTGCTCGTGGACTCCTGCTAGGTACTGAGGCTCTTCTCCTGCGTCACACTGTAGTTGTTTCCTGTCCTAGAGAGCAGGAAAGCTGATTAATCTGACACAGACCATTTTTACGAGACTTACCTCAAACAACCAAATGAGCAGCGCTGCAATACCGATGGATCTCATAATGGCTGTGTAGTAATCCAGCAGGGCCTCTCTGCACCCCTTCATCCAGATATTGAGCTCCTCCGTCAGGAAGTCGTAGTTGTAGTGAGCGCTGTTGTTTGTCAGCTGGTACTGGATACAGGGCCGCGGGGAGCTCGGGTTGCAGCAGCTGAAGGGAACTCCATCCACCAGGAACTTGCCATCCACATTGCTCTTCAGACGGCTGCAACATGACAGAAAGTTTGGGCGTTACAGGTCTGGCAGCAGCCACCAGCAGTGCCCGTGGTTTTCACAGAGGGATGTGACGCAGCTCTGTGGTGACAGAGGCCACTCCGCTCTAACAGAAGGAAAATGGAAATGCATTTCCAACTGGTGAAGTTGCTTACTGCAGAAAAACTAGTTTTCATTTGCTGTATTTCTTAAGTGTGGCATCAGCGCAGTATCTCGCGTGGTCCATGGTACTGTGCGTGCAAGATCTGGGTTCAGTGTTCACGACGGTGTTGCCTTTTGAGGTACCTTTTCACTGAGAATACTAAAGCGAATTTCTGAACTTGTTTATCTTGGTGGAACTCTAATGGAAGTTACGGCCCTAGAAATCTGTGTTTCGCTAATTCTGGATTGATTTTCAACCCTTAAGAGAGAACCTAATACAAGAACAACTTTGCATACCACAGGAACCGCTGGCAGTTGTCCACTGGCATTTCATCATTGTACCCACGTGCAAGAGCACCTGTTTGGAGACTATTGCACAAGGGATTTTATACCTCTTTTAATTATGTTTTTTTGTAACTTCGAAACTGTTCATATTTATTGCTGATAGTTATTCCTTTCCCTCCCCTTTAAGATCAGGAGAAAAACAAGAAGGAAAAGAAGGAAGATAAAGAAGGAGAAAAAAATAAAAATCACAGGAGGGAAAG
>NW_010428728.1:0-20040 GCF_000710305.1 Buceros rhinoceros silvestris | reverse complement strand
GAAAGAGAACACAGATTAATCAAGAGCTTCTGGAACAGTTAAATGAATCCTTGACTGCGATTCATTTCCCTTGTATTACCACTCCTTAGCCAGCGTGTCCTTGTGAGGACTTCTGCTTCCAAGCACACTCTTCAGAGAAAGAGATTTTCCAGGAACTGGAGAGTGCATGAGATGCTGAGAGATGCCCTCTCGCTTTGGGGAAGTGGCCTCTAAGCATGTATCTGGTTTTATGCTCACTGCAAAAAGCTTATTTCCTGAGACAGCCGCACATGTGAGAACAGTGGTCTCATGCCCTTTCGCATGCAGCCAGAATGCAGCAAAGACAAATTTCTCTTTAGATCTCCAGCTTTCACCATTTGCTAATAGTAGAATTTTTAATATTTTCCAAAACTTATCCTTATTTATTACAGTTTACAAATCATATTTGCCTGTTCCACTACAGATGATCTAAATTAAAGGGGTGGAAGTAATCACAAGAAGCTCATCAGGTGAAAAAAATAAGCAGGAACTCTACGGTCCAGTGTTCTTCCAGCATTTTGGAACTGCAGGTATCCCTCAGAAGAGCCACAGGCTGCTAGGAAGCTCAGTATTTGTGGCTGTGCTAGTGGCAGAATAATTAACTTCATTTTATTGCTAAATACAATGTCCTTCCTCCTTTGTTGTGGGGTTTTTTCCTTCTTTTTCAGAGTGGTGGTTTGTTCTGTTTTGCTTTGTTTTGTTTAACATTCTGTCAAAAATATCTTCCTCAAAGATCTTTCCAAGTAAGCCAGGAAGTTCATCTGCCGTTTCCACCTCTGAGAGGGTTAGGCATGAATTCTCCTCCATTTGAAAGTCTAGCTCTTCTCTTTGTGGCCATCGCATTCCTGGTAATGGCAACAGAATGAAACCGATGCAAAAGAACCCAAATTATCCCCTGAAACCAGCCTGAAGCGTAGCAGCAGTGTGATGGGCACAGGCAAACCCCCTCCCTGGGAGGGAAGCAGTGAAGGGAGCCAGAGGGGTACGAAACGCAAGGCTCAAGTGCAGGAGGAGAAAAACCTCTCAGAGGGGGAGGAGGAAGGCTGGCACATTGTGACAGGGAAGCTTTTACTTGGGCCAGCAAAACGCCCTCTGTGTTTCAGTGACATGACCCAAATAGAGTACAGTGTCTAAAATGGTTAAAATACAATCTTTTAAACTAGGTATTAAGCTTTTCTTTTGCTCCCAAGCCTCAGTTTAACCATACTTTCTCTTCCTCCCACATGTTATAAAGAGAAAAGTTCTTTCTACTGCCAACAAAAGCAGTTTCCAGACTTGGTTTATGTCCCCCTGCCATCGTGTTTCCTCTACTAGTGGCAAATTAAAGACAATGAAGACTTGGTGCTGTTAGAGGGGCAGACCTTGGTAACAGAGCTGAGGGAAGCGAGACATTCACCGCTGTTTGTTGTTGCGATTCAAAGTCGTTACGGTATTGTAAACCAAACCTTGCTTTTGAGACTATGAAAAGATTATGTGTCCCCAACCAAAGCAATAATGGAATTGTACCGCCGTAACCTGCCTCACCCTCCTACAGCTGCCAACGGTTCTCTCCTTTGCTTGTGACATCGTGGACGTACAGCAGTGGGCACAGAGCAGAGAGGGGCGGAAACGGCGTTGTGGAGGAAGGTGAAGAGTTCAGTTTCGCAGCAGTTACACATGACCTGACAGTATGTCGTTCTGATCTGCTTTGCCTCTTAATCCACCAGGTATTAATTGACACACAGTTTAAGATGAAACCAAGAAAAATATTTGGCACCTTCTCTATCCTGTCTGAACCTTCCCAGCTGGGCTTTGCTCCCCCTGGTTTCGAATCAAGAGTTTCTCTACCGGATTTTTGGAGATCATGCTACGATTGGGTTATACAGCTCCAACTTGGATTCTAGCAGTCAAGGTGGAATTATCAGAATTATATACAGTGAAAGAAACTCTGCAGTGTATTTACATCCCTCACATTTCACTGGCATCTTCTGCCTACATGGGGCAAAAATTAACTGATAATGTGTTTTCAAAATACTAGCAGAGCAGAAGACAGAGTTTATCTAAAACCCTGGGTAAAACATTGCTCTTTCTGCGTGTCTCCCCAAAATAAAAGGCTTTTGTGCTCACAATAAGATACTACTCTTAAGTTCCTGTGGGCCATCTTTGCCGTCACGTCACTCCTCGGTGCAGAACCAGGACTCAAAACACCTCTTGGGTCAGTGTGCTTTGTGTCACTGTTGCTTTCCACCTTCTCTCTCAAGAACGCGTGCTCTAACCGGTGCTTTACTGCCACAGCCAACCGCCTTACACAAGCTGACGCCCTCTTGTTCGTGTTCTCCTAGGTCCTGTGCTCTGGTTTGTCGGCAGCTCTGTATGTGTGCTCTGCTCTGATGGCAGTTTCAGGTTTCAAATGCTGTGAAAATAGGATGGTTGGTCTCCCTTTCCCTGGCTTCACTGTCACTGATTTTTGAGTTCAACAAAACAGAACAGTTGACAGATGCCAGTCAAGTTTTTGTGTTTGTTTTTCTCACTAATATATAGCTGCCCTGGTCTTTTTCACTCTAGAAGAATTATTACATATTGGATTGTCTATTTTAAAAAATTACTTTATTGTTGCCTTTTCTGTTGCCTGTAAGAATTACCGGACTCTTATTTCTGAGCATGTAATTTCACAATTGCTATATCATGTGAAGCACCAATATCAAAATAACAAATTGCGAGGATTTTCCCCCTTTTTTATGCAGTGTTCATGGTTGGCAGTTTCTCACATATAAACATATAGATTGGAACCTGGATTTGCAAAATCTAATATCTTGAAGGAGAAATATCTTTGTGTTTAGGATTGACTGTGCAATGTGTTAATAATACAATCCTTTTTTTTTTCTTTTCATGATCAGCTCACTATAATTGAAATTCTGAGGTAGCTAATTCACCGTATTTAAGAAGGAAAGATACAGCTTTGCTTTTCTTAGCATCTCCAGGAAGTTAGCAGAAGGCACCTTCTGACTGTGCATGCAGTTAGCCTATTTTAAGAGTAATGTGTTCATTCTACAGCTTTTGATTGAGACAGAGGTCCAGAAAAAACTACTATGTACCTTCCCTTCTTGAATGAGTTTTTCTCCCATAATTTTTTGTTATGACTAGTAAATACTTACTCCAGAACATCCTTGGAAGCCATATTCAGATAACGAGCAGATACCCACTGAATTTCAAACCAGTCTCTAAAGCCATTGTTTCCACAGCATCGGAATCCAATTTGTAACATATCCACTGTTTTCTTTAAGAAACATCGCCCAGGTATGTCCGTGTCCTTATAGAACTTAATAGCATCCCGCAGGCCCAGATAGAGAGACTCCTCCAGCTCGTTCCTCATGGTATAGCACATGAGAGCACCCACCAGGATGGAGAAAGTAAAACAGAAGGTACATACGATGTATGGGAGCATAACGAGTTTCCATCGGGAGAACTTGTTGGCATCTGAGCAGTCATAGCAGATTTTGCCACCCAGGAAGTTGATGATACATGCTATGACCCCTACAGAGATCAGCATGTTTGGTACAGAGTTAATGTCCCCTTTTGCCATCACTTCATTGCGCTTCTTGATCTCTATTTTCAGAAAGAGGCCAAGACTGAAGAGAATGATCCCACTCACTACAGAAACCCAGTTGAGGATCCATAAGATCTGAGCCAGTTTGTCCCTCTTCGTTTTGGTGAATTTTACTCTGAGGACAGCCATGGTCAGATCAGCATTACGAAAAGCAGTGTAGGTCAAGAAAAGCTCTTAAGCTGATTAGCAGCATGTATCCAAGGCATGCCGTAGAAATCTGAAGAAGAGAGAGAAAGATTACTGTCTGTTTGACCAGGTATTTATAGAGACAGCAGAAAACGTCCTGTACAGAAACTTAACGCCAAGGGAATGTCCCCGTGAAATTCATTGCTTAAATTTCATACAATGTGAATCACTTAAAAAAAAAAATTCAAGGGGCCGATTAGAGCAATTAAAAACAAATCAACAGTAGAACCAAAGAACTCTGTTTTTTTCCTGTCTCTAGGATAGAAATATCTGTGGATTTTTTCAAGAGCAATTTTCAGTGCAGGTTTTCTGATGTCTAGCAGCAATCTGGTCTGCTGTCTTCCCTTCCAGAAGACTCGTGGTGCCTTTCCCTTCTACTTGTTGGTTGTATTTTCTTGATGGTTGTAGGAATTTGTAATTTTCAGATTACTGTGTCATGGTGAGAGTTGCATTCAAAAGTTGAACAAGCAGGACAAACAAGCGGATACCTACAGCATAATCTCATGAACCTTTTGTTCCATATGGAAGAAGCCATGAAAATAGCACCAGAAACACAGTATCCTGTGGGCATTTGTACTCGTTTCATGGATCATGTGCAGTAAAACGTGGGTTTGCTAGCAAAAAGGAGTTTTATTCCTACACTTACGCTACTAAGATAGGACGACTCTGGCAAAACCTGCCAGGGAAACTGACGGTGGTTATCCACAGACACAACATACTCAACAAATAGTCAAACTGTCAGTGACTGTGGTGGTTTTCTGGAAAATAGCGCACATTTTACTAAGTGCTATGACTTGACTATATTGCTGGTAAGCAAACTACCCTCCAGTGCTCCAGAAGCTCCAGTGCTTTTTTTTTTTTTCACTTGATCTGGCTTAAAAGCACTACCATTTTTATGTGAAGTAACATACGACTCTACAAAAAAAGCAGAACATCTTCACGCCTTAAGAAAGAAAACCCAGCGGTTTAAGAGGCTCAGTTTCCTTCTCCAGCTGACTGCTCACCCTTTCTTTCTGGTTTTCATTAAAAAACAGTTTTTCAAATAGTATGATGTATTAAATGATGCCTATTTAATCCTTCCTTCCCTTTGTCTGAGGACTGTGACAATCGCACCTTATTACAACCCTTATTCTACCTCCTGTAGACGGGTTTTCTTTCCAAGTCCCCCATATTCTAGTCAGAATCCTAAACTTCATTTCTCGTTGCACTTTCTGCGATAATCTTGACTTCTTCCACGCCCATTCTCCCAGCTGAAGAAGACTCTGCAGCCCAAGGGACGCCACAATTTTTTTTTAAGGGGAACCATTTGAAAAATGGCAGGAAACTACTCACGTGTTTAGTAATTTATATCTTTGATATTTTATTAGCTTGATTTTGATACAGCTACTCTTGTTATTAACAGTCCTTTAATAACTTTCCCATGTGACCTAAAGACTTTTTTTTTCTCTCTTTAAAGATCACAATGATGGGCATAAAAAGTAATGAGAGACTCCCTCCACCCTGAGTTCCAAATCTGGTATTTCAGTTTCACACTGAAGAGGACTAGTGTTTCAAGGTCTCTCTTCTTTTCCCCAGCTAGTAGCGGTTCTAAGAAAAGACGACATCTTTCCAAGCGCTTTTAACCTTCCTTCTCTTCAACGCTACTAACAACTTCTCCTTTACACCTCCCCAGTTACATCACAGTCACAGGCAGAAAGCAGCTGATAACATCCAAGACCTAAAACCTGTTAGAGCTGCAGACAGTGTGTTTGCGGTGTAGGTGATGCAGGTGTAGAACAATGCCGCAGCACCTCAGCACCAAACCATGAACTTTCACCCTTCTTCAGTGCTTCCGATGCTTTGTGATCGCCTTTCCTCAACACATGCAAGTTATACGGAGTCTTCTTTCTTTTCATCTCAGAAAACATGTTCTCCGCATGGTCTTGTACTAATTCAGTCATTTTCACTGGAGTGATTTTATGCTCTACAACTATATGTGAGATTATAAGGTCATCTAATTCCACTAATAAAATGCCATTTATAAACGGTAAAATATAATCCTGTAAATTTGGGCAAAGAGAGAAGTATAAGCAGCATTATTCTTGAATAATATTGTTTTTTTAAGCTCACGGACTCTGCTACTTAACTTCATCTGAATAAAACTGGTATCAGCCAAACCCACATGAAAACCGCTTGCAGACAAGCTGTACAGAAGCAGGGCTACGCTTACCCACTAAAGCATCTGCAACCACAGCAAAGCTTTGTTGTCCACTGCAGTTTAAGAAGGTAACGGTATCCCAGCATCTTCACCTGTGTGCACTGGGAGGAATTGATTCCACTTGTACAGGTGAGGAATAGGTTATTCCATTCATACTAGGGCGTGGTTAGAGATCTTCATGCATTTGAATATTAAAAGATACTAATGCCTGTGAGATCTTGTTAATTCGTGTTGCGTTTATTTTCTCCTGTGTTTACCAAGGAAACTAATTCCCCTCAAAACTGTTTGTCTCTGTATATCTTCTGGACAATACACAGAGTATTGTCTCTGTGCCAAATGCCCAGTATTTTTCCTTACTGGTCCTATTTCCAAAGAGGTTGAGGCCCAGCAGCTCTCTGACTTTAAAAACAGGATCCTAATTTTAATGATTTTTAAGGGTGATTATCAGTTCTGGTTGAATATTGATTGTGATCATATTGTGATAATCACCCCAATTATCATTATGAAATACTGATTGTTGATAGACACAGCTGCACAGGTAAGTCCAGAGATCAGTAACTGATAAAGTGACACCACTTGCTGCACACCATTCTTCTGCCGTGTCTTTTAGACCTCATCTGAAAAGATCATGCTCTGCTGGCACAGAATGAAGCCCCCACAGGAATTCAGCCGACAGCCTGTCTGATAAGCCCAGAGACGGTGTCTTTGATCGCTTCACCAGTTAAGCAGTTCATGACTTGAACTGAAATAGCTGTAGATGGCCGCTGCAAATAGGTTTATTCGCCCCTGATACTCAGAGCTTACAATAGAGAGAATCTGTTGTGAAAACGCCTAGCTGCTGACACACAGTTCACGCTCCCCATCCAGCATCTCTGAATGCACCACTCGCTGTTCAGTTCTGCGAAGCGCGTGTGTGTATCTGCAAAGCGCCTCTGCGTTGTGAGCGACACGTACAGTTACAGTGTCACTGAGAACACCGTGCTTGTCAAACTGGTTTTGCTTTAACATTTGAACAAAAGGTGTAAACAGTTCTGCTTTTACTTACAATTCTTAAAATTCATCTACTCCCCACTACTAAGAGGCTTTGTTGATTTTGGAAGATGTAAATTTGAGGCTTTCTGTCATATTCTAGCCATAAAGAAATTTGCAGCTGAATTCTCTAAGTGGGGATACGTTCAGTCTTGTGCAGCTCCCGCACCCATTTCCAGATGCCTGAAGTTAAAAAAAGGCAAAATTTATGTGTAAGAGCAACTCTCTTAGGAAGTCCTTCCCTCCCGTCATTCTCATATGTTGTTTCCAGCTGCCTTGGTGCAATTTTAGCATTGTTATAAGACCCAGTTTCATGGCGTATTCACAGTCACCGAGCAGCGGTTCCCACGTCGCAGCCCTCCGGTGGTGTAAGCCTGGCTGTTTGTTAGGAGCCAGGCTGCCAGAGGAAAGGGGCCGAATGACTGGTTCTTGGAGGGCAGTGACCACTCACCGACGGACCCGGGCTCTCACTGATATAGCTGGGATGGCACAAAGGACCTTCGGGACAGCTGTGCTTCCTGAAAAACCCGGAGTTCATCAAACCTGGGCTAGAAGAACCACCTACCTACTCTGTTCACATGTTCCCAGTTTCTGCATGGGAATTTAACTTAGATAATGAGAAGACTCTCTCCCCAGCACAATGAGAAGACTCTTTTCCCACCATAATGAATTTTGTAGCTCACCATAACATTATTCTTTTCCTAACAGTTCAACGAAGTATTGAATATATTTATTAGCGTAGGATGTATTGCAACACACGTTTTGAGCACTGTGAAGAAAGTTCTTCCAGCTGAAAGACGTGAAGAGCAGTTATGAGCTGAAAGTGTCATTGTCTTGCTCTGCAGTATGTATCTGTTCTTCTCCAAGTTATATATTGGCAGTGGACCACTGTAAAACCACAATCACTCTTAGTAGTTCAGTGGAACTAACGCCTTTGTCAAAGCTCTTAGAAACACACCTCAGCCTTGCTCATGAGCCACTTCAGCGTTTGGAAGCATATACACACAGACAGTTTTTCCCCAGCTGTGGGACAGCAAGCTGGATTTTATTCTGTAACGGGAGAAATATTTCTTTCAACAGAAGCCAAATAAATGTGGAAATCTCTCCCATATTATCGATACTGTTTTCAGTCTTTGTCTAACTCACTTCGAACACAGCTTCCACGAGCAGACGTTAGCTTTCTGCGTCCAAGGTGCCACCTACCTGTTCCTTTGCTATCATTTTCCCCTAACTACATACAGACAGAGCACAGCTATTCATTTGTTTATAGCATTTACTTATTAGAGGCAAATTGTCCAAAGAAATTTGGCTTGTGATTTTGTCATAAACAATCCGCGTCTTATCTTACCAATTTCACTAAAATCTGCCGTTTTAGCTAAACACACATTCCTGCCTGTGGCTTAGTGTAAAAGAAACCACTAACCTGCTTCAGAGGACCGAACGGGATCTCGAAACTGATGATGTGCTGAGTACAGGGGAGAAAATACCTGGATCAGGCATCCTGAGGAAGACTGAAATACTGACTTCTTGATGTCTGTGTAGTTCTTCTGTCTTTACACTGACTTGCCAATGGAGATGGAAAAAAAGACTTCAGCTCCCCTGCCTGTCCTAATCTCTCTTTCATCTCTAATCGTAGCTAAGAGATTTATTCCAAGGTTCTTATGCCACCAGGTTAAATCCTGCAAAACAGGCAGCTGAGTGTGAACTGAGATCACTGACGAAATGGATTTATAGTAACTTTTTTTTCCTTTTTACCACCCCCCTCCCCCCCTCGGTTTGGGATAGTGAGCAACAGAAAGTGTTCTTCGGTACCTGCTAATGTCTTCATTAGGCCTTAATTTAACCATAAATATGGGTCCGAGCAAGAGAAGAGTGAGAATAATGCAAATTTGTGCTTTTGTGGAAAGGGAAAATCTCTTTCAGGCAATCCAAATCTCCTTCCGCTGTTACGTGCCTTACCCATCATTCCAGATTTTGTGGCTTTGGATGGAATTGTCTGTCCTCCGTGAATTGACTGTGACTGTGTCCAAGAAAGGCATTCAAGTAACCAAGAGCAATTGGATCATCCTCTATGACTCACAGCAAATTCCGGTTTGGGAAGCTTTCCAGGTTCAAGAACAATCTAGTCAAAACCTCTGTCCTAGACGCTTAAGAGGTTTATCCCAAACCAGAAGCAAAAGTATGTTGTCTTTTGGCATTTCTGAGCCTAGCACGTAGCGATTTCGGGGATGGACACGGCTGGGTTGAATTGGCAACAAGCTGAGTCTGCAGTTAGCAATGCTTGATCAAGTCAGTGGTGACATTAGTACTGGACCAGGTTTGGTCTGTTGGGTCCATAATACATCGGCTCAGCAGAGACAGAGCAGCAAGGACATGTGACTGACTGCACCAGGGATGGTCATGCATATGAGTATTCTCAGAAGCATAAACTGTCCTCTGCCAAATAATGATGAACAAAAGCCCGATACGTTGATAGTCCTGTTCTCTGGGAATATGCCTGCTCACCTCGTTGATGGTCTCATGGTTCCATAAAGATAGATACCCCTCTGCATGCATCAGTATTATTACAGTTACTATCAGGGAAAGATTAAAAATTAGTTATCAGCGCAACTCAGTCTATCAAAGTCTTGAGTAAAGCAGGGACTGGAATATCCAGCACAATATTCTAAGCAGAAAAAACAACGAAGTCATTTGCCAGAAGTCATTTCATACATTACTGTGTGCAACAGGGGGGCTCTGAATTGCCAGTGTCACTCTGTGCCTCCACAGGTTGGCAGACTCCAAGGACACGTCCCAACAGGATTAAGTCACACAGTGAAATTCTTTCCTGTTTCAGTTTTTCTGGTACAATCAAACTCATAACTAATGCTTATGCTGAAAGCTCTGTCCAACATCGCATCATCTAATACCGTACAGCGAACTTACACAGAGCTGCCTCCTTGACTTGGGGGGGATCCCTAGGGCCATCACAGGCTCAGTGTGTCTTTGGCTGGCAACTCCAGTTCAGAAAAACATAATTTACTGTGCCTTCACATTTTTAAAGAAAGTATCCAAAGCAGGGCTTCCAGCTTCCTATCTTGCCTATGTGCTGATGCACAGCACAGCCGGGAAAACAGAATAAGAGCATATGTGGTAAATCTGGAGCCTGATGGACCTACTGCATCTGGACCACACAAATATTTGCATATGATCACATATACCCCAACTGCATTGAATTAGTCCTACGCGTATGGATCATTCATGCTTTGGACATGCTGTACTTGTGCAGACCACGAGCAAGACAACAGCTCTTGTCCAGTGTGTACCTTTCTGTACAGATCGACTCTGCAGAGCACACTTAACAGGCAGAATACTTTCCCCGTGGACAGCACACACACAAATGTACACATTTGCCTGGGACTCGTGAGCTATTGCTCTGGCTGGGATGTGATATACCAGAAATCTTGGACAAATGTCTCAGTTCCTTTTCTATGCCCAGAAGAAGTTCACATGTGAAAACCCCCATCTGTGGAACTCCAGACATATGTTGTCCCTGAGTATTAGAAAATGTTATTATTGCCTCAGATACCTACTGGTAGACAAACGCACCTTCCCCGTCATTGCTTTGCCGTGTAAACCTAGTATTTGCATGCATGGAAACAAGCAAGCAGAAGATGGCAGTGCTGCTGTACGTAGTTTTCTCCTACCGTGCAAAGTAAAAGCTTTCTATTATTTGTATTAGAGAGATTAGGGGACACTCATGCAGATAGTGGAAGCTCAGGAATGCATCACTGTAAGAAATAACTTAAATCCAATCTTAATGTAATTAGAAGGCAATGCTACCTCTATATTTTGCTCTGCCTCACTGAGAAATGGTTTCAGATGCAAAGTTAATATTAAAACATGAGCTTTCAGAAATTCGTTTCATTTTATGGCAATCTACAACTAGCCGTGATGTGCTTTCTTACAGACCTGCTGGGAAGCCTGGGCACCAAGACCGTAGTGATAGAGCAGCATTTTGTAACTCGGCAGGAGTGGCTGTACGTGAGGGTCTGCCGTCAACCACCCAGCGGCGCAGACAGAAAACACCTTTCCTGCTAAAACACTTTCCTGCTAACAGTGGAGATTGATGTGCTGTGGCTTTGGATCTGAAAGAGGTTAAATTAATAAATGGTTGGTCAATTATTCATCTGTTTAGTACCATTCATATGTAAGTCCACAAGCAAGGGCAGATGTGTTATGAATTAGCCTAATTAAATAGCTAGCAGGGATGACGCATGCTGGAAAATTTAATTCTACATCTAGTTTCCAAAAATTAAAGTTTTATATTTGGATGGTTTTCCATTTTCTCTTGTATTTAATGCAAACAATAAGTAATGATAAGAGGTTTTTGCGTAATGGACTAAACCAGGAGGCACTCGGTAAGTCTGACACAAGCAGGCACTATATGACCTTTCTTTAACACGTAAGTGCTTCAGAGGGACGGTCCATATTCCGGAAAGATTCTCACTGATAGCTCTTAATGGGGAGATGGTATGAAAAAGGGAATTCAGACCACCTGCTTTTTTTGCTTTTGTAAAGTTGTGAATCACGTGGTAGATACTGAGAGGTATAAATTATCAAGCTAATGAGAAGCAACTGGGTCTTTGCAGAGTATTAATATGTCTACTATATTTTTGAATTTTTAGGAATGAGGTATGGCGGTATCGAGATGATTACGCTTGTTTTAGTTAGATGAAGTTACCTACTTTAAATCACAGCATTTGAAGTTCTTACGGAATTGCAGAGTTGGCAAAGGGGACGTCAAAACTCCAAGGCAAGAGCTAATGGGGATAGACAGTAATTTAGATGAACCCAGTTTGTACATTAGAATGCCACAAAGCTTATTGCAAACTAAGTCGATTATATCTTTTTACAACTACAGCTACACAGTGGCACCAGAGGACCCTCCCTCTGTACTATGTTCCATGCAAAACTCAAATACTGTAACTGTAGCTCATTTAATTGCCTGAAGAACGTCACCGATGAAACGAATCAGAACAAGAAGTACTATAATTCCCATTTTTCAGATGTTTAAAGGTTGTAACAATATGGCTGCTGGAGCCAGCCTCAGGCAAAAAGGAAATCATAGCGGTCTGGCGTGAGCTGCACTGCCCCGTGTACTGCTGGTTCTCTTCAGGGAAACACCATGCAGGTACCTGTCAGGCTGCTCTGATTTCAACCCATCGGAGCCGTGCTGTCCAGAATCTCCGAGTCATCCACTCCCGACTCACGGTGAGTCATTACAGATGGAAAACGAAGCACAGATATAGTGTGTTCGCCGTCAATCAGACCGGCAGTCTATGTTAAAGCTGGAAAGCGAACCTGTATTTTAGATCGGTTCATAACCTGAAACTTCGTCTCTGCCGTAACGCTTTTCTGAAGGCTAGAATCCATCTTTACGCTCTTATTCATAATTAGACCATGAAGCAATCTTGCTTGTCACCTTTGTACCTTATTCCCTATGGATCGTATCATCAGAAGCCAGGCATCAGGAAGCTTTCCACAGAATGAAATTAGACACGTATTATGAGGCCTCCCAGCAAAATTTTCCTTACAAAATGAGGTAAAATTTCCGTTTACTATTCCATATCTCACAGAATCAGTACTTTGGTGCACTATGCTGCCAACTGACCCTTCTTCCCCTAGCAAAGCAGTCAGATATACACTCACATTTCAGAGACTCACAGGATCAGGGTATCACAGAATGGTGGGGTTGGAAGGCACGTCTGGAGATCTTCTAGTCCAATCCCCCTGCTACCGCAGGTTCACCTAGAGCAGGTTGCCCAGAATCACATCCAGGCTGGTTTTGAGTGTTGCCAGAGAAGGAGACTCCTCAGTCTCCCCGGACAGCCTGTGCCAGTGCTCTGCCACCCTCAAAGTAAAGAAGATTTTCCTCATGTTCAGATGGAACTTCCTGTGTTCCAGTTTGTATCCATTGGACCTTGTCCTGTCATTGGGCACCACTGAAAAAAGCCTGGCCCCATCCTCTCAACACCCGCCCTTCAGAAAGTTGTAAATGTGGATAAGATCCCCTCGCAGTCTTATCTTCTCTGGGTCTCTCAGCCTTTCCTCATAAGAGAGATGTTCAGCCCTCTCATCATCTTCGTAGCTTCCACTGGACTCTCTCCAGTAGTTCCTTGTCTCTCTTGAACTGGGGAACTCCAGATGAGGCATCACCATGGCAGAGTAGAGGGGGAGAAGAACTCCCCTTGAACTGCTGGCCACACTCCTCTCCATGCACCACAAGATACCATTGGCCTTCCTGGCCACAAGAGCACAGTCCTGGCTCATGGTCAACCTATGGTTCACCAGGGCTCCCAGGTCCTTTTCAGCAGAGCTGCTTTCCAGCAGGGCAACCCCTAACCTGTACTGGTGTGTGGGGTTATGCCTCCCCATGTGCAGGACCCTACACTTGCCTTTGTTGAACTTTGTTAGATTCCTCCCTGCCCAACTCTCCAGCTTGTCCAGGTCTTGCTGAATGGCAGCGCAGCCTTCTGGCGTACCAGCCACTCCTCCCAGTTTTGTATCATCAGCACATTTCGTTAGGGTACGCCGGTGTTTTTCTGGATGGCAGCGCGCCCTCTTGGCGTCCCAGCCACTCCTCCCAGTTTTGTATCATCAGCACATTTCGTTAGGGTACGCTCTGTCCCTTCATCCAGGTGATTGATGAATACGTGGAACAAGACTGGACCCAGTCCTGACCCCAGGGGAATACCACTAGATACAAGCCTCCAACTGGACTCTGCACCGCTGATCACAACCCTCTGAGCTCTGTCATTGAGCCACATCTCAACCCACCTCACTGTCCACTCATCTAACCCACGCTTTCAAAGCTTCCCTATGAAGATGTTATGGGATACAGTGTCAAAAGCCTTGCTGAAGTTGAGGTAGACAACAACCACTGCTCTCCCTTCATCTACCCAGCCAGTCCTGCCATCACAGGAGGCTATTGGATGATTTCCCTTGGTGAATCCAAGCTGACTACTCCTGATAACCTTCTTTTCCTCCACATGCCTAGAGATGACATCCGGAATGAGCTGTCCCAGCACCTTTCCAGGGATGGAGGTGAGGCTGACTGGCCTGTCATTTCATGGGTCCTCCCTGCCCTTTTTAAAGACTGGAATGACACCGGCTTTCCTCCAGTCTTGAGGTACCTCTCTTGTTCTTCATGGTCTTTCAAAGATGATGGAGAGTGGCCTAGAAATGACATCTGGCAGCTCCCTCAGCACCTGTGTGTGCATCCCATCAGGGCCCATGCATTTGTGGGTGTCCAGCTTGCCTAAATGATCTCTAACGTGATCCCCCTTGACCAAGGGAAAGTGTTCTTTCCTGCAAACTTTGTCTCCTACCTCCAGAGACTGGGATTGCTGAGGGCTGACCTTAGCAGTAAAGACTGAAGCAAAGAAGACACTCAGTAACTCCACCTTCTCTGCATCCTCCTCTGTCAAGATGATGGAGAGTGGCCTAGAAATGACATCTGGCAGCTCCCTCAGCACCTGTGTGTGCATCCCATCAGGGCCCATGCATTTGTGGGTGTCCAGCTTGCCTAAATGATCTCTAACGTGATCCCCCTTGACCAAGGGAAAGTGTTCTTTCCTGCAAACTTTGTCTCCTACCTCCAGAGACTGGGATTGCTGAGGGCTGACCTTAGCAGTAAAGACTGAAGCAAAGAAGACACTCAGTAACTCCACCTTCTCTGCATCCTCCTCTGTCACCAGGGCACCCACCTCACCCAGTAGCAGGCCCACATTATCCCTAGTCTTTCTTTTGCTACCGATGCACTTGAAGAATCCCTTCCTGTTGTCCTTGACATCCCTTGCTAGATTTAATTCCAAGAAGGCCTTGGCTTTCCTCTCTGCAGCCCTGCATACTCTGACAGCGTTCTAATATTCCTCCCAAGTGGCCAGTCCCTTTTCCACCCTTCAGTTAAAAAATAGAAAAGACAAAGTTTCTGAAGTTGTCAAATAGACAAAAACCAGCACCTACACACAGTGCTCTTATAGCTCTTTGAAAAAGATTCAAGATGCCTCTGTCCCTTCAGCGGTGACTTCATGCTCACTGACCCTCTAGAAATTGTCATCCATGAAAAAAGACTGAAGGAACTCAGATTTCTCAGTGTAGAGAAGACTGATGGCGAGAGGTAATTTTAAGGTAGTTGCACAGAGGAAAGGAACAAATTCCTCTTGTGATGGGAGAAGGAATAATGGGTGATACCTACCTTTCTTATAGTGAGAATAGCGAAACGACTCATGAAAAAGCTTTTTTTCCATCGGCAGAGTACTTTTAGAATAGGGTGGCAAATACTGCCCAGGAATGTTGTAGGGACAGTTGGTCCTTCCTTGGAAAAAGGGCTGCATAGATGTCTCGAGTTCTGTGTCTTTTCGTTTGCTATGGACTGGATAGCTGTTTAAACACCTACAAAACCTGGAAAGTGATAGCCCACCTTCGGTCAGTACTTCTGTCACTCCTTGGCTTTTGCCTGAAATGTGAGCTTATAAAACATGTTTACCTTTCTACTCTTCAGAGAGACTCTTCATTGTTCCCAATCTCCATTTATATATATTCATTTTTAGTTTTAGAATTTTCAACAAATTCTAAGATTTGGTGACTAACCATTACTGACTAACCAAACCGATGGATTTTCCATCTCCTGGGGATGAATACTTATGAAGTCTTGCTATCTATTCCCTCCTTTTATTTTTTTCTTTCTTTTTCTCTATTTCTTTTCTGACAATCATTTGATTTCTGACTCTCCAGAAAGTGTTCTGGAGTTTTTTCTCCTGCTTCTGTGGTCAGCTGAGTGGAAACATTATTCAGAGCTTCTGACTCATACAGAAATATATAAACAACCCCAACACGCTGATGTCTAGGCAAAGAAGTTCCAGTGAAAGTATTTGAAACCAAGGAGTCTGTATTTCGCAGGATGAATCATCGACTCCTATACACATTTAAATTAAGAAAATAACAGCAGAGTCCGGAAGGTCTTACACATTGTTAATCATGTCACCCTTCTCCATCAGCAGATATATGAGTATGTTTGCATATAGGTGTGGGGTTTAATTTTTCATGATTCCTTTCAGAAACATTAGTCCATTCCTTTCAGCCAAAAAAACCACTGATGAAAACTCTCACATCTTTCTTATCCCACAAGGATAATTTTCAGGAAAACAAACTTTTTTTCCCCATGATTATTTGTTATGAAGCCTAAGAAAGCAGAAGCTGAAGCACTAGAAAGCTGTGTTCCATCAGACCTGGAAGATCTGATCTAGTTCTCCAAACAGGAAAGAGAGGCACTGGGAGTTTATATGTGGGTATATTCTCATTCTCTGTTCTTTTTAAAATAAAGAATCATAAAAGCTAGAGCTCTGTCAAGTTCTGTCTAGAAATAGTTTGCTGTCACTGTGGTCTTTACAGGCTTGTTTCTATATTTTTAAAATTCAGACCAGTTCTATTTATTGCCTTACTAGGAGCTTAATACTTATTATTAAATATTGAGGTGATATTAGCATGTGAGAAGTATTTACAGGACTGGGAATTATCTTTCATACAGTTAAACTTATCAGCAAATTGTATTGCCGTGCACATGCCATGCACATACCAGCACAACTAAATTTTTATCTCTCCATTTTTTTGTTTTGTTCACAGCTTTCCATAGCTTCTGCTTGGTTATAACGAGGTTTGCTCAGGAAGCCTTTGGAATCCGGAGTTATTTCTAACAGGCATTCTCCTGCTCTCCAACTTCAGAGTTCTGGTCTGCAGTACTTTTCTTTTGTCTCCGTGCAGTCTACAGCCAATTAGACATTTAGGATCGAACTAAGCCATGACAGGCTGCTTTACGGAATTACTTTGCACCACCTGAGATATTTTAAAACCTTCAGAACAAACACAGAGGTGTCCATGTGCAGTGGTTTACACTGACTATGCTAAGTGGCTTCATTTTCCCTCTATTTTCTAAGTAACAGATGAAAGTTTTTCTTTTTTTTCTGACTTCAGTAAAGTTAAACCATCAGACAATTGTTTCCTGTACTTGTTCTTCTCCATCCCAAGGTGAAATTCATCCCTTGGCAAGATCTGAACCTTTGTTGATGCAAATAATGATTTTTCCCTTCCTGTGATTTTAATAATTTATTTATAAAAGTAAGGGTTTTTTTATGTTATTACAATAAATAATGTTATTTTCAGTGTGTTTCTCAGGAATAATGAAAGCAATGTCATAGTTTTAAAAAGAAATATTTAGATATACTGTCTACAGGCACAGACAACTGAAAAGTAAATATGAGAATACAGGGAATATTCATAGTAGCAACAGACTCAAGAGTTCTGCAACAGATTGGTGTTGGAAGCTTCTCGTCTCTCCTCTTTTCTTGATGCATAAGCACTAGTAAACTGAAATGGCTACATTAATTCACAGCCACATCAGAGTTGAATGTTTATTTGTGCTGGGCTACCGCACTTGAATATGCTAGAAAGAGCTTTCTGCTTTTATAGGAGGATCTACGATGCTCATTATCGTTTCTCACAGATTCAGAGGTGCCTCTTCACTCACATACGTTTGATACATTGATTCAAAGGCTACTCGATAAACTCCCATACAAAAAACGTAGTTACGTCAGAACATAGGAAATGCCCTACCGGGTAGACCAGTTACCCACTTGGCCCTCTGTAGCCTCTTAACAGCAGCAAGAGTAGATACTACTTAGAGGCACTTTTTACAGTTAATCCCCCTTTTACTCCCCTCCGTCCGAAATCACGGTTAATGGGATTTTATGGAATACCAGATCATTACCAAAGCCAGTTACGGCAACAAAATACAACTGGTAAAAAGATAAGAAGGAGGTTATAGTTACACTGCAAGAAGAGGCATATTTTTACATTAACAGCCCGTTAGAACTAACCATGTAAAACCTGAATAACGGGCATAGGACAGTTTTGGGCTTAGGGTAAATTTTCCAGGCCAAATCAACACTATGTGTCTAAGCTTAACTACCTATACTATTGCAAAAAATCTAGAGTAGCTTGCTTCTGTGTTTACATAGATGTTATAATGCATTGGGGTTTTTTTGTTCATTTGGCTGGTTGGGTTTGTGGGTTGGGTTCTTGTGGTGAAGATATTCTGCAGGTTTACGCTGACAGAGGAAACACTGCTGTTATATTTACCATCATCTTTGAACCAAAAATAGTAGAATGGAAAGCTTTGAAGAACCTCTTGGTATATTTCTGGAGCAGTTAAAAAAGATTAAAGCAGAATTAAAAAAGATTAGATCTTTTCTGTAAAGACCTCCTGCACTTCAGTGGAAACAAGGTCTTCCTTTTGAGAAGACTCAGTTTTAGTTTATTTTTTTCCCTGCTTGACTTTTATTTGAATAACTCAGATTTCTCTACTTATGAAGAGTCCATGGTAATTTGAAAACTTAGAGATCACTATAACTTTAAAACTAACTGATGCTGAAAGGAAAAGCTACTTGGTCTTGTGAAGCTTGCAGCACGCGTACTGACTTACAGCATACTAAGATGACACGTGTGGGGAAAGGTGGTGATCTATCATCAGCTGAAGGTAGAGATGGGATTGCTTTGGTAAGCAGGAAGCCTTCAGATCTGTGAACAGCTGCAGAAGACATGGAAGAGGAAAAACCACGAGCTGGGAACTGTTGCAAGGACCTGTAAATATTTGGGTCAGGCATGGTCTGGGAAATAAGGGAGTAAGACTGAACTGATAAGATAATGGGGGGTTGCTGCTTTGGTGGAAAAGTACTGCTTCTGGGACAGAGGGAATGGAAGGCTTGCTGTGCTGCTAATAAAGGTCTTCGATCATCACTTGGAGTCTGTGAATCAATACAGCACAGACACGTACTCATGATTTCCATGATACTGTGCATGACAATGTGGTTATATTAGACAATGAATTAACTTGTGAAGGTACAAAGTGATGAGAGAAACTACGCTCCTTGGGTTAGCAATGATAACAGAGAAACCTGACGAACCTTAGCAAACAAGTTTGCTAAGGCCTCTCCATTCTCTTTAATTGAATCTGAAAAGTTTCCTGAAGAATTGTACACCTCAGGCAATAAGTCAATTATTTGAGCAACAATATAGTACTTTTCACAGATGGATTCATATTCATGACCTCCCTGTTACACCTAGCATACAGCAAGTTTTGTTGGCATTACTTAAAAGAAGAGGTGGTTAGGACATTCATTTACTCTCAACTGTAATTTGGGAGGAAAAGTAGCATCTACATTAGAGGGAATATGAAAAAATAATTTGTTTAGTGCATAAGAAGAGTAGGTATAAGGAGCAGGCCTACCCTAGAACAATCGGCACCTTTGCAATGCCTTTAAGACAGGTTTGGAACAATATGCAGCCCCAGTAGAATATTTTCCATCTGAGAAATTGTAAATATCTATCAGAGGTAAGAAAAACTCCTAACTCCGTATCTCCACCCATTGCAGTGAAGTTTGGTTAATTTCCATACACAAAATTAACATTTCTTCATACTATCAGTTGCTTCTGTTGTTAGCTAGGACACATTACACACCCCCCTCCCCCGCCCCCATATACAGAGGAATATATGCCTACCAGCAGTGCTTATACACACCAGTGTGACTGCTGGACCACGGCCTGAGGGAGTTCACTAGGTGAATGAAGAAGCACCCGGCTGCAGCTGACACTGCAAGTCACAACTGTTCGGGCTCACTTTTCGGTTCGCTTCACAGCTCCCGCCGAAGGGTGCCTGCTCTGTTGCCTCACGGGGATGGACAGTTTTGCCTGCAATAAGGAGTCGCGGGACACATCAACCATATCCCAGTGCCACAGCGCAGAGCCCACGGGTGACACCTCTGCCGTGTCATTAGCGCAGCGTTTGCTCCCGCAGGCAACACAAGTCCCTGAAGTGACGCGCGGGGCCGGCCTCCCCGCACGCTCACCCTGCTCCCCTTTCTCCTCATTCCCCACCGTGGCACGCCAGAGGCAGGGCAGCGCCCTGGGCCCGCACAGGCCCCGGACC
>NW_010428727.1:32839-49743 GCF_000710305.1 Buceros rhinoceros silvestris | reverse complement strand
CCGGTCCTTTTCCACCAAGCTGCTTTCCAGCCAGCTGGCCCCCTGCCTGGACTGGCACACGCAGTTATTTTTCCCCAGCTGCTAGACTTTGCATTTCCCTTTGCGAGACTTCATCGTGAAGTTCCTGTATCCCCATTTTTCCTGCTTCCTGAGGTCTCTCAGAATGGCAACACAATCATCTGCCGCAACAATTCCTCCCAGTTTTGTTTTGTCTGCAAGCTCACCAAGGGTCTGCTCTGTCACATCCTACAGTGCATTAATGTAGGTGTTAAACAGAGCACCGGCCTCCAGCTGGACTTCACACCCATAACCACAACCACCCGAGCCCAGCAGTTCAGCCACTTTTCAGATGCTGTCTGGTTTATACTTTATTATTGTCAATAAGGGAGGAACTGTGGAAAGCCTTGCTTAAATCGAGGAAAATAACATCCGCTGCTTTCCCCTCATCCACTGAGTTCGTCATCTTATCACAGAAGTCTGTCAGGTTGGTTAAGCATGATTCCCTCTTCATAAATACATGCCGCCTGCTTCCAATCACCTCGTCCTTCGTTGTCTGAAAATTCTTTCCAAGACTATTTCCATCGCCTTTCCAGGGATGAAGGAAGGAGTGACCAGTCTGTAGTTCATTAGAAATTTCCTGTCCTTCTGGGGGACAGGAGTGACATTTGCATTACTCCAGCCCTTGGAAATGTGTCTGTCTATCACCATGACCTTTTAAAGATAATCAAGAGTGAACAGCTCCTGTAGGTGCATCCCACTGGGTCCCATGGACTTGTATGACCTGTTTCTTTGAGTGTTCCCTAACCTTTTGCCTTTCACATCCCTCACCAGATTCAACTTCAGATGGGCTTTTGCTTTCCTACCCCTTCACTTCACACTGGGACAATGTCTCTATATTCCTCCTGGGTCACTTGACCCTTATTCTGCCTCTTGCACACTTCCTTTTTATGTTTCAAGTTCTTGTTCATCCATGCAGGTCTCCTACTGCCTCTGACTTCTCACACATTGGGATGGATTGCCCTTGAGTTTGGAAGAAGTGATCCTTGAAAAAAAAAAATCAATCATGTCTCCTGGACCTCTTCTCTTTAGGACTATACATCCATGGGATTCTTACAAGCAGATCTCTGAACACACCACATTCTGCTCTCTTGGTCAATTGCTTGATTTTTGAAATATTATTAACAAGTCACAGTTGAGCATTAGAAATTACAACTTATTTTGTTTTGTAGTCACAACACTAGCTTTAAAAATCAGTAAGAACATCCTGACATAAATGCAAGATAAACAAATTCTAGCATTGCTTCCTACAAAGGAGGAGGAAAAAATTACCATTGTTTCACACCAGCTTCCTAATTGGTCACAGTGTTCGCTACACAGAATAACAAACTTGTGAGCTTACGTGTATGTTGGCTCCCAAATACGCCTAAGTTTGTCAGATTTCACGTTGCCATTACAGGAAAGCTGTAACAATTTCTGTACGTAGTAGAAGATGGTAGATCGAAAGTTCGTTAGGGGCAGTTCTACTTCTCGAGTTGTGCCAAGCCCTGAAACTTTCAAGGTAAGCGCTAAACGTGGCGAAGGCATGCACTCAACCTCTTCCAGGAGTTCTGAATGAGGTGTACCTGCATATGAAAAATCATTTGAGAAGCCATTAATAAAATTTGTAACACACGTCAAGTTGGCTTAAACACTAATAAAGTGGCTCAAGAAGGAAGTGTGAAGACTTCCTGCCACACACGCCGAAGAGATGATACTGCCTTATAACTACGAACTCTAAGGGCTGTAACTGCAGCACTTCTTTATGTCAGTAAAGCTAACAGGAATTTCCAAAACCCCTATTGATCCTTATGTCCTGGTAACATGCCCTTTAACATTATCACAGTACATGCATGCTTTTCGTATACAGGATCTTCCTGTTGTGTCAGCTTCTTTCAGTTCACCAAAATCAACAGCAGCTCGTAAGCGAACCCTACGTATTCCTTTCTGTGACGGACACTCACTACACCCATGCTGCCAAACAAGTAAGAAATAAGAAGCAAGACCAGACTGCTCCACTACTGTATTAGCTTTCCCCTTGCTTTCTGCTTTGGACTGTTTCAACAAGCCCTCTCCAGTCACAACTGTTCTGGGTAGCTCACCAGACAGATTCCTCCCTGCAGGTAGAACCAGACATAGCAAGAGATGTGTCACTATCCAAGTTAAATTCCTGAGTAAGCTTATTTTACAGAAAAAGCAAAATATGTGCTGTGTCAGTAATGCTTGGAGCTGCAGAGGCAGATGAAGGTCTCATTCAAACAGACAAAAGCCACAAGCCACAGAAGCACATTGTACTGGTTAACAGTGATAGGATGCCCAGAGCCCTATGGACCCTCAACAGTGCATCTCCACCCTAAAGTCACATCACGTATCATGAATGTCACGTCCGCATACCTGGTGGAGGGATTTCTAGGTCAGTTGTCTGTTGAACATTAGTACGACCAGGTCTTGGGTCAAAAGCAGGAACCAGAGCAGAAAACTGCCGTTTCAATACATAATCATCATCCCATGTTCTTCTACGGCCTCCTTTGGTTTCATACTCCTCCTCTTCCTAAAATAAAAAAGTAATCATTTTTTATGTTCTGCTAGAAAGAATCATTTGATCAAAAATTTGGAAGTTAGGGAAAAGAGCAGTCACGTGCGCTAAAACTGACACAAAGATATCAAACAAAAAAGACACCAACAGTATGAGTTCCATTTCACATGAATGGATTAACCTCACGACAGGTGTATTTACAGTTTCTGGAAAGAACGAAGCACCAGAACAAAGGGGAACACAGATTATTGTAGACCTGCAAGCTTGCTGAAGATGTTTTGTGTATTCCACAAAGTTCGGAATATCCAAGATTCAAATAAATCAAAGATGTCAAAATAAACACATGAATTTTTCTGAACACAAGAAGTATTCTTTTGAAAGTGTACGCATGTATTTATGTGTGATGTATACACATTTTATCCAGAGATTACATCAAATACCAAAATACTGGAACTATTATGGCGGGAAGAAATCTAATTTTCAATAAGCTTTAGCAAGTATTAATTTCTTAAAGACTTTTCTACAGCAAGCCTTTAATCTATTCAACTCTTCATGGAGAAGAATTATGTAGTATATCAGAGGGAACAGTTCTGGAGTCCAGGAAAGGAAAATTTTCTTTTCCAGATCTGATTCTTGCTCTGTAATCTTACAGAAAGACTGATTTAGCTCTTCCCGCTTCTTCCCATGAACAACGCTAGTAATTCCATTTAATAATTTCTGAGAAGTCATCAACAATCTACAAACTACGGTTACTGTTTGCACTGTGGATCCACTTAAGCAGAACTGGCTTTTCCATTCCTAACTTCATACCTTTGTGCAGGTCAAATAATGAAGTATTTAGTACTGTACTTGAGTTCCTATTAAAAGCATAACCATAGCAGGTTGAAATATTAAGTATTTTGGTTCGAATTACTAAAAGTTTGTTTATTATTTACAAGAGAAAGTGTCTATAATTCCATAAAACAACATTTACACTCAATTCATTATATTATCACTAATTATATAAGTCTTATATTTTTCTTCTTAGACCTTGCAGTAGTCATTCTGATTTCTTCACTGGTGGTAGAAGACCAAGCATTATTCATACCACTAAAGAACCACCACACGAAAAGCCAGAACTCACGAAAATGTGGGCAACATCCATGAGGACTAACCAGCTGGGTTTTGCCTTGCCTTGTTTTTTCTCTTTTTTTCCTCTTTCAGAGGCATTATTTGAGATATATATTTAAGAGGCATTCTTAAATTATTACAGTTTGCCTCACACAGGCCTACAGATAAACACATCCCAGAACCGTATCTTTACAAAATTCAGCAGCCTACCCACAAACTTACACCATTTCATCAGCCAGGGAGCTAGTGAGCCATCATTTCTACAGTCTGTAAGCTGTGAGCTTTTGTCCCCAGGCTGTTTTTAAGACCTATAAGGTCTCAGAGGATGCTGGTGTTCAAAACCACTTTTTTCTGGAATAAATGTTGAAGGTGGTACAATCAAACTTGTACAGAAAGGAGACTGCCCTGTTAGCTGTTCAGTCTAGTGAGGCCTTGCAATTTCATCACACCCATCTGTACACGACAAAATTTTTTCTTAATATTCAAAATATATGCAAGAACGGTGAAGAGGGACAGTGAACTATCTTTGTAAAGTACTATTCATTTTGCAGCCCCTGAAAAGCATAACACGATTTTAACTTTAGCATTTCATTTAGAGTCTTAATGGACAGGCATTCTGAAATCTAAGTACACAGGTTTTAATTAATGGAATTATAGCTAGGACACACTATTGCCAAAAAAGTCCGTGGATTTTTAATGCATCTGTTAGTCAATTAAGATACCAGCTATGCTAACTACACCATACCATAACTTCTTCATATTCTTGATCTTCTTGGTTATCATCTTCATTTTCATCATCTTCTTCATCTGGTTCAGGTAGATCCTCGTCATCATCTAACTCTGCCAACAGAGTACTAGCTCGGCAGCTATCAAGAAAATCTGTAATACATATATACATATTTAGATACAGCACAAAGGCCAAGAATAACTTCTAAAGCAAAATTTTGAAAATTAAACAACAGGAGCATTGGGAAGAGTGAAAAAACAAATCTCACTTAAACAATAAAAAGAAAACTAAAACATTACTTATGGCATAATAAGATTTGAAACTGTGATACAAGGATACACCTGACAAAAGGTCTAGGGGTCTAGTCAATAGCGTAACAGAAGCAGCACTTAACGTTTGTATGATTTGTATGAGTGATCAGTTTCTCATTTGCTCATATTCTCCATTTTAAAATTACACTCATTTTAAATGACAAAAGATTGCAAAAAAATTGTTACACAAATGTATACTGTGAGTCTATATCTAATTAATTTTAGAAACATGTTAGTGGTGTAATTTCCACTGAGAATGTGTGGCTTAGACCTCAAATTACAATGTAAAGGACATTTTAAATAAACTTTTAAGAGTTCTTAAACTTGTAAAGATTCAATTGCTAATTAACTTCTGTAACAAGAAGCTGAATCACAGAATCATTTTGGTTGGAAGAGACTTTTAAGATCAAGTCCAACTGTTAACCCAGCACTGCCAGGTCACCAGTAAACCACATCCCTCAGCACCACATGTACACGTCTTTTAAATACCTCCAGGGACGGCAACTCCATCACTGCCCTGGGCAGCCTGTTCCAATGCCTGACAATCTTTCCTGTAAAGATTATTTTCTCCCCAAATATCCAGCCTCAACCTCCCCTGGTGCAACTTGAGGCCAAAAATCCAATTTAAATAAGCATGAACTCAGTACCCCACCACCCCCCTTTATGTCTGAAGACAAAGTTCAATTTCACCCACTTAGTACTAAGACTTAAAAAACCAATTCCCCAAAACCAGAAGGAAAGTTCACAACAATCGAAGGGGCACTGGGATAAATCTTTAAACTTCTACACTTTTCAGTACCACCCAAACACCCTTTGAATTGTTGACAACGCCCTGACAGAAACACTAAGGCAACTCTATTTGCCCAGTGGTTTATGATATTTTAAGGCTTGTCATCTCCCTTTATTCTTTTGATTATGTATGCAAGTATCTTAATCGACTGCCTCCAAGCAGCTCAATTCCAATACCCTTTGAAATTATCAGACATTTTTCAAGGAATTTCAACAGGAAACAAAATAGAACACAGTCCAATTTTAAACAAATCAATATCTTTTCTTTCAAGAACATCTCAGAATAGAATAGACTTTACATTAGGAAGTATTTTCTCATATCTAGCTCATGTTTTTCTTGACTTAATTTCATCAACTTGATTCCTAGACACTCTCAACCACATTATCTCAATCTTCTTTCATAGTATTTGCATCCTGCAAATAACTTCTGTCCTCATGCCCGTTTCCACTGTAAAATGCCCATGTAACTCTGGATTTTGTTCCTCAAATGACAGAGATTCCATTCCCTGTCATTTTCATTTCTGTGTTCTTTAGAACTTCTTGCAATTACTATTATGGTATTGAGATTCCTGTAACCTCATATACTATTTTAAGTGTACAATGTGCCTACTGGCAGCTGCTTTTCAATGACTAATACAAGGTACCTCAGGCTGAGCATGTAGCGTGCCTGTACCACACAAGAGAGGAATAACATTTCGATTTTAACCAGAGGTTCATACGCAGACTACATTAGATATTAAACTAACTTGATGAAGTGCTTAAATAAACTATACCATAAGTAATATTAACAACAATAATGTGGGACAGAAACTGCTGAAAATAAAGATCTGAAAACACAAGGAAACAGCACTATGTTAACATTATTTTACTTACGGCTTTACAGAACTAGTAACATACGAACAGCTCAAATAATTTTCAGCAAATAAAGTACTACATAAGAAAAATCGTAACAATTGGGAGAAAAGGAAAAATCATTAATGGAAAGTCTGCTTATGTTCATTTAAAAATGAAACTTACCATATAAAGAATATTCTGCCTCCTGACCTGTATCGCTCTCACTAGATGTTGATGTTAGGCTAGTAGTTAGAGTATTACTAAGCGACTGACCAACAGATAAAACTGTAGTTGCTGTAGCTACATTGCTGCTGCTAGTAACACTGGATGTAGACATGGTCACTGTTGATGTGGTACCAGTTGTAGTCAGATTAGGAAAACTTTGGGCACCCATAAGAGGCGAAGCTATAGATAAAGATATGGTAAGATAAAATAAATGATTTGATGACTTCAAGAGTACAATTTACATGCATGATTCCTGCCTTGAAAAATATATTTGGGGTTGAAAAATTATTAGATGTTATTTTACAGTAAAGAGTAATAGACTAAAGGGGAAGTTTTCCAGTGCACAAGTGCACCCTGCAATGCAGGCATCCCCCTCTGAGCACAGTCCCTTGCATAAATTCAAAACAAACACTTCTGTTAAATAAATCCCCAAATCTCAGCATAAATCTAAACTGACCTAATTTCATTTTCAACATATGACAAGTCTTTCTAAAATCCATTACTCCAATACTGTGTCTGTCTTTAAAATGTCAGGTAACCTCTAAACAACAATAGAATTACACAGGGAAAACAGTTTAAATGTATATAAATGAGCTGACAGATTAAAAGACAAACGTGAAACTTATTTTTGTGCATTTTTCTGAAGTTCTTAAAGCAGCTCTGACTTGTTACCTTTCACTAACTCTTAGCACATATGTTCACGATGGGTAACAAGCCTGAGTTGGCAGCACTGCGAAACATGGGACTTAATACCTTACTTATCTTGAACAATTTCTACAACTAACTTTCAGAATAAGCAAACAACAACTAAAAAAAGTTACCTTCGTGCACATCCAAATAGAACACAGTAAATGCTTTTCATTTGTTAACCAAAACAAGACTGAGTTAGAATTTCAGGTAGTTACAGAGCAGCATATAAGTCAGACCTGTGTGCAGCTACACATTCGCATCCCAAACTTCAAAACATTTTTCACTCTTCAAACACAGGAAATTAATCACTTTTGCACATACAAATTCGAGGTGCCACCTAGACTTGAATTAAAACCTTCATACTTAAACCTATGTTTTTCAGTCTACATTTTCTGAAATCTATCAAATGCAAGTTTTGCAGGTTTAAAGTAAACATTTTCATTATTACAGCTGATACAGACTGAGGCACCGCTTTCTTAAAAAAAAAAATCTAAATTCTGACTTTCAGACTATTATTATAAAGGTTTGCAACAGTTACTATCCTTGAAGAAGGATACAATACAAAGATTCTTGCCCTAAGTGCATTTGGTAGCTTTTTGAGGAAAAGAAATGTTACTCTATTTTGTTGTTTGTCAGATACTCCTTTTTTTTTCCCCCCCTCAGGAATATAAGTAACTGTTAAATAAAAAAACCACAAACAAAATGTCAGCAAAGTGACCCAGGCCTTTATAGCGCTTGAAACTACTTCTGTGTTTGGGGAGGGAGAGAGTGAAGTTTAAATTTATGGTTGTTACTCATCTCTATGAAAGTATGGAAATTTTCCAAACCAAAGGGTTTTTCTTTTGTCGTTGAAGAACTCGAAAATTAAGTTGTTCAGTATTCATATCTTGAACCCACATCTAATTAATAATAGCAAAGCATCTGCTGTTATAATAAAAATCCATTAAGGGTCAGCATTTCGTTTGGTCTGAATTCATGAACAAATTGAAACTGGCTACCCTAGACACCACCTAATTCCTGGCAAACACTGATGCAAACACTTATAAACCAAATACTGGTTTATAAATGCAACCTACAGCGAGTCTAGAAACACCTACACCACCAATCATGATTTCAGACTTCACTTTCGGAGGTATTGGGTTGGGTTTTTCTTTGGTTGGGTTTTGTTTGTTGCTTATTTTTAAAAAATCTGGACAGGCCAAAGAAAAATCCCAAGCTTTTTACACTGTTCTAATAGAACTTTCGTGGATTCCGGTGATACTGCTCAGATTTAGTCTCTGATCTCTTTCTGGGGCATGAGTTCCCATTTACTGTTTCTATTTGTATAAAACAAAATAATTCCTGCATGAGGGATAATTTTGAATACAAATATACTTTAACATTAAATTTCAATTTGCCACATTCTTATTTCCAGGTTTAGCACAGTACGGTATCAAACATTCACGAATCTGTTAAATATGCCACTGAAGTATCTTACTATGGTTTATAAAGGTGTTCTTTCTCTCCCCCCAGCACAAAACCTACTTCAGAACCAGGAGCACTGACTATCTGCTAAGAAGGGGATCAATTACTGGAAATCTTTCCCTTGAGTATCTTACTTACATTTCTAGTGCAGGCTGCAAACTTTCCCCTACCTCTTGTATCATATACGAACGTAAGAATACTTAAAAAAATCCCCCCTCAACAAAGAACACTCAAAAGAAATTTAGAAATGCTAAAAGCAAACAAGAAACCAACTGCTTCTAACTTGCCCGCCTCATGAAATGCAGCTGTGGTTAAAATACTGTTGCCATCACTGGAAACATCTAATGGGGCTGGCTGAGTACTACCTCTGATGGCAGCATGCTGAAAATTCACAAGTGAACTTGCAAAAGCAGGTTTACAGCTTACCTTGATCCTACATGTAATCTGAGAACATGCAAATGTTAAAGCATATACATAATGGCATTTAAACCATTAACTACAACTTCCTTATGCTTAAATATGCCTGAACAGTTTGCCAAATCCAAGCCTTAATGGCCCTGCCATCTTTAGAGAACACACGCAGTACCAGAGCACATGAAGTTATTCAGCCTGATAGAAGGCAGGAATCTACTAAAATTTCATCATACAGCAGGTTACTTTTCTCTTTTCATTGTGTTCTTAGTTTCTAAGCTGAGACTTCACAATATGCATAACTTGCCCTTCCTGAGGAAAACAGAAAAAAAACCCAAGAACAGGCAGATACAAGGAGAGCATGGAAAAACCTACCCCAACGAGAAAGCAAAAGTAGTGGGGTACTGCCGCTAGTCTCCCAGCCTCTTGATCTAAACCATAATCTCTCTCTTCCTGAAGATGTAATAGACATCAAATTCAAATTATTTTCTATTTGATGGGTACCACAGTGTAACCTGACATCACAGGGCAAGGTAACACTTTCCAGCTGACAAGAAGTCTGTGAGCAATTAATGAATTCTACCATGCACACTCAAGGTCAAGGCTGCCCTAACTTCATTCCTCTATCAGGCCAACAGAATCCAAACTTACTTTATGTCTCATGAAAACCAAACAACTATGAACAAACATGGCTTACTTACTTGCAGTACTCATGACATTCCTTCCCAAAGTATTAGTATTGTTATCACTGCTACTTCGGCTTAAATTCATGTTGTTGGTGGCGTTGGTGCGTGCTATGTTTGCCACTCTTCGTACAAAAGACTCCAGGCTGGAAGTTTCTCGAGATGATAAATTAGGAACACTTGCGCTGGAGCTCATCGGTGCCCCAGCAGCCAACAGAGAACTAACTGAGAGTCTGTTACTTGCTGAGGAGCTTAGAGGTCGTTGGGAAGCTGCTTCTTTATTAGTCAGTTCGGAGACTGAACTCACATCAGGGGAGCTCACGCTAACGATTCCCATGGATATAGCACTGGACTCCCCAGGAGCACGTATTGAGTTATCAGGACCTAACTTCCTCTCTGCATTTTCGTTTCCCATGTCTGCTGTTAAGGTGCTGGTGCTTGCACTGGAAGATGACCCTACTTCAGCCTGAGGCACACTATCAGCGGAAGACAGAACAACAATTGGTTCATGGACGTCAGTGCCTGAAACTATATTTTGCTCCATTACACTTTCTGATCTCCGCTCCATTTTGGTCGAACCCAAGCTGATGTCGCTGCTACTGGCCACGCTACACACAGAACTGCTGCTTCCTTTTCTACTTGAGGAGCCTGCAGCAGCAGTCGTCTTGTCTGGACAGTTGTTTTTCACCAAGCTGCTCCATGACTGCGTTGTGCCTGAAACAGTGGATGAAACAGGTTTGGGTGATGCCGCTGAATCAGGGTCGTACCCTGGCGCAAGCTTGAGGTCAAACTTTCCTTCTGCGCCCATACGGTAAGAGTTAGAGCCACCAGCATCCCAGGTGACATCAATCCAGCCTGGAAAGGGACAGGAGTTTGTGAGATCCAGCAGAAAGCAGACAGGAGCGTGTCAGACAGTAGCTCCACAATGTGGGATCAGCTTCTCAAGGGCTGCATGTCTGAATTAATAAAATCACCGAATAACCCTTAAGGCCAATTCAAAAGGAAGTGTTTAAATCTAAACAATTTGGTATTTTAAAACGCTGTTAATGATGAGGCAGCAAGAATGGTCAGCCTGTATCTTCAGGTTCCAGAATCCAGCCAAAAGTAAAGCTGCCTTCAGGAAGGAATCTGACCTACTAGGATCTCTCAAAATTTTATTATTAGATTTTCTAATAACAGAAATGTATATTAAAAATGAATCATAACTTTATTAAAATCTGTCAAGAGATTATAATTCTTGCAAGGACATTCTATAATGTTTTGCCTTGTTGGATGCTTGTGGATAAGCATGTTTACCTGACAGAAGACGTTGTATGAAACTGATTAGTTTGGAATTTCCTATTGTCGCTCTACCAAGCAAAGAATTTACTGATGCTCAGCATTTTAGTTCAGTAATTTACACAGGCTCAAACATTTCTTATTCACTGGAAAAGTCTTACGCCGGTCAGCAAATGACTACTTCAGGGAAGATTTCAGAGTGGCAAAAAGAATACCTTTCACAGAATGGACTTCATACTGGGACCAAAACAACACTGGACAGAGATGCTACACTTCAATTCCTTTACTAAATGGTTATTTAGAGTACCAGTACTTTTTAACAGTTAAATGTCATAAAACTGCAACAGTGAGGGTTACATGCAAAATTCAGCTAATGAGGACAGAAAGAGGGGCAAAACGATTTATTTTTGCTTGTCTGAGTATGTACAGAGTCACCTAAGAAAATTCCTTCTAGTATTTCTTATTGTACATTACTGTAACAAAACTTTGTGTCTTTAAAAAATAAAAACTTTAAAAATAAAATCTCTAAAGATCAGTCATCTTCTGTAACCTCAGACAGAAATCACTCAAAATAAGACATTAGGGCCAGATACGTACACTTTTTTTAATTAAATGGAAGAAAGCTAATTCGAAATAAAATATACTTTTGAATACTGTCAGGTGCACTTTTACCTTATAACTACCCAAAAGTCATTACTTCCTAGTCCAAAATAGAAGCTCAATGGCAACCTTCTATTTCAAAATGCCATTTTGGAGGAAGAGTATTTAAAAATTGATAAAGTTTCCAGATGTGGTAAGTAGATATCTCATCCCCACATGAGCAGGTTTAGATGACGTCATTCTTTAACGATTTTATTCCAGATTGACCACCATCAGTGGTCCACCCTGGCCTCCAATCGGGAGATTTGGAGACACACCATACGTAACGCTGCTGTCTCCTTTGAGAGCACGCGTAGAATCAGTCTCGAGGAGAAAAGACGGCACAGAAAGAACCGTGCCTCGACTGTACCACCCAAGGAGACCTTCTGGTGTGCTCTTTGCAACCGGACTTGCCCATCCCGCATTGGCCTTTTCAGCCATCAGCGCGCTTGCAGTAAGCGTGGGGAAAGCCCTTCCCAAATCTTCATCCACAAAGCCAAGCCATGATGGATGACGATGAGCTATATCTGATAGCTTGATACCACTGAACTTTTGAAGGGTAAAGTTTTGAAGCAAGTCTGAATTTTTACCTTTCTACGGTTTGTCTTATAAAATACACACAAGAAAAAAATCCATGCTGTAGTTAAACAGTATCATTTTTCCCTTTTATGAATATCTGGATGGGGTATTTTGTAAAAGCGTAACTAAATAACTGTGGTTTTGTATAGTTGTTCTTCCTAAAATATTAAAGTTTTAAATCTGCACAATACTTAAAACACATATTATGTACTTGGAGTCTTACTGCTCCATCATTACAGCCCTCAAACGACTCAGTATTTGTCTAAACTTTTCAACAATGTCCAAAAAGTCCATGGGATACTTTTCAAAATTCTGTTTGAAAGACACCTGTGGCAGGAGCAAGAGTCTGATGATAGAAGTCCCATTGTTTGGCGTCACCACTTGTTAAATGAACCTCAATTACACCTTTGCTTAAATGGGAAAGTTTTACTGGAACAAAGGAATGAAAACACTGGTTTAGTAGAATACTACTCACCAATAATGCCTAATGTCTTCAAAGTGAGAATGTAGCTATGGATACTGTTGCAGCTGATAACAACAATATACAGATGATGGACGAATTCCCTACAAGCTATACTGAATAGCCTAAATAAGATTCAAAGTTTCAAACGTTTTAAGACATTTTACTTTGGACATTTATCCACATTTGAGCACTGACAACTCAAGAATCTAGAAGAAATTTTAAAATCTGGCTAACAGTGGTTGAAGATGCTTCAGAAACAAGGCAAGTCTTATATACTCCAAAGTAAGGGGGAAAAGGCAGAGAGCACGTTCAGCTGACAAGATCCGCAGCTCTTCTGGAGCCTCTTCAACATCTTAGCTTCCTGAGGACTGACCTCCCTGGCTGTGCAGGTTTTTATTTTGCTTAAGTCAATTAACTTTTCATGAGTTTCAATTTTAAAAAACCCAACTTGATCCCAATGAAGCGAGCAAGGTAGGAAAGGTACAGGATACAACAAAAGTCAAGAAAAATATTGCAAATGCTAAGCTAGAAGAAATGAAAAAGTTAATTACAGATTTTGCAGGCCCAAAGCTTAATTAATCAGTGTGCATCAATCACCCTCATACACTTTTTATACTTTGTAACATACGTCTAAGTAACAATTTGGTATCTTAATTAAGCAAAACTCTACACAAGTTTCATTTACAGCAACATTTTTGTCATGCATTAAAGTGGAATTTCACAAATGGACCGAAACGGTTGTACTATCCAAGCTCCTCCTCCCCTAACTACTTAAAATTTTATCAACTTCAAGATACTACGAAGGAAATATTTTAATGCTACCCATGCCACGTGAAGTCATCATGCTACAGACATTTACAAATCAGGCAGTTGGTGCTCACCATTGTGCAGTTCTCCTGTAACAGTGCCTTCACCCTGCGGGCTTCCATCCTGATCTCTCCATTTCCAATCAATTCCTCGGATTACACGAGCTCCTGGAACCATGTATTTCAAGACCTGAGAACGGACCAGACGGCGTTGCCTTCGCAGATTTGCTTCGGCTTCTTTAGCAGCTTTTCCTAAGAAATGTCAATTGAAACGAGAAGACTCAGAAGTATTGAAAGGGGAGTAATTTTGAGCTTGATTCTAAGTGAATTTCACTGCAAAAGTTAACCTGCTTTTTCACACCGATTTATATATTTTATTTTCATTAGCATTTTAAGAGAAAAAAATTATGCATTCTTTTTCTTACCTAGCTGATCTTCACATACTCCATTCACAGTGCCATAAAGTTCGAATCCAGACAGGGAGAGGTAGTGTGTTTGCCCACTGGCATTCTTTCCCATCTGTTTTATTCTAATGTGTCTCCAACCTTGTTTCTCATCTTTTGGAGGACGTAAAGGCCATGTTGCTGTAGACCTTTAAATTTATTATAAAGGTCGGGCGGCGGTGGGGGGGGGGGAGGGAAGTTGGCAAAAAACAAAACAAAACAAAAAAACTTTAGTACCAAAGCAAAGAAAACCACAATGCTGATCATGTACGAGTAAAATCCAAAACCTGCCAAGACTACAAGATACATAAAACCTCTTTAACACTAAAGACAAGCTCTAGATGAGTGCTGGAGTCACTATTTTCTCAAAAAAATTTCAAATGCAAAATTTACAACGATGGAAAAGCACAAATGCCATATATGAACCATACAGAGAACTTAAGAATCACTTGTTTTCCAGCCCATCCTTGGTAATTCAGATATCTATCATTTCTTTTCACAGTTACATTATCACACCTTCAGTACACACTAAATTAGTCTACAGCCACATACAGTTTTAACTAAGCTCAGTTTTACAGGAAGTGGTAACATACACTGACATACCCTGGTTCGTTGAGACTACAGTCATCAACATGAGTATACAAAGTAGTCCAGTTTTGTCCGTCCTTAGATACCTGGAAAACCCAATTTCTGAGAGCAGATCGTCCATAGCCTCGAGCGTGGCGTAATGTGTAAGCCGATGGTATAACCCAAAGGCCAAGGTCTATGGCAAACCAAGCGTTCTTATCATCGTTAGTATGGCAATTGAGAGCTGAGCTGTCACGGCTTAGGATGTCTTCTAAACGGCCATAGGGCAGATTTCTTCCTTCTGAGGATGTAACAACTACTAACCCATAGGCTGCTGGATTTACCCACTCATATGCAGTTCTATATTAAAAAGAGAAATGTACTGTTCAATTATTACTTACATTAAAAAACATATCAGTAACAGTTTACACTTACTGTAAACTGTATATTACAGCTGAGTTTATTACAAACCACAATGGTTAATATAATTTTAAATAACTTTAGAGCTGTTCCAAACATCACTTTACTGCAGTGGTTTAAACACAAAACAACCAAAACGAAACCATGTCAAACAAAAACAACGACCCAAACTCCCCCACCACTTCATTTCTTAGGTAAACATATGAATTCTCAGTACAACTTCAGAGACTCCATCTCTATTATTTGAGGAGAGCAAAAAGAAATGTAACTCTACTGATCAACAGCAAAGATACCTCCCACTCCTAAAAAAAGTATAACAGATTTAATATCTAATTAATTCTCTCCCCACTTCACCTCATGGATCACAGTTTACTGTGTCTGACTTCAAAATATTTAGCTTTAAAGAAACTCACTTTGCGTTTGTCCCAATCCAGTAAATAATCCCATTTTCATCAAAATCATGTTGATGCCTGAACACAAATGTTTGGCCTTCACGTAGTTTTCGAACAAAAACAAATGAAGCCCTATCAAAATCGTACCATTGCTTTGCTACCTACATACGAATGAAAAGAAATCAAATATTAGAGACGCAGAATGCAACCACTTCTCGTGAACTGTCTGTCTGGAATGTTGCTCACCATTTTCAGGAGATACTGTTCTAGAGATTCAACTGTTGCCAATGGCTCCATCTTCAGCATTCTACCAGTTCGATCTATTAAAGACGTCTCCCCTGAAGCACGTTCCAAACGAAACCTCAAGCGCCTTGTTAATATCTGAAACAGTAGCTACACATTAATACAAGCTCTTCTGCTTTAGTTTTGTAATTTTAAGAAAGGCAGTATATTTCACTGAAATAGTTTTAGTGGCCACGATACAACAGTTTTAATGTTGTGCCACATAAGTAATCTATATTCTAATTTAATATTTTAAAAAGAAATTCCCTGGTACTCCATTTTGTAATTAACCAAAATTCTTCAGTGACAGTCAGTGTATAAGCCACTTACATGTTCAAGCTAATATTCTCACTTTTCATGTGTTTTCACAGCTTTTATTTCCAAATCTTGTAGACTAGCAACTACAATAATCTGAAAACTTACAACACTTTTCAAAATACTCAATAGCAACAATGGTTTTCTTTTCTAGTAGTTTAACATCAGAAGAGAAATATTGACACTTCACCACCATCTTGCAAAATCCCGAAGCATGCTTTCAAATAGAAAAAACAGACTCCACACAAAAAGGACAAAAACAAGTAACACTTTTAGCCAAACTGCAGCTTTCCTTTACAAGAAGCTGCTGATCCAGCAGGTGTCTTCTATTACCAAACGAACACGTAGGCCCAGAAGGGACCCTTGTAACGATTATAGCCCATCCCTAGTCAAAATACACGTTTTATAACTGTCTTCAACCAAATGCTCCTTCAAGTAGTAAGGATACTTACTAGGGGGCATATTCCCATGTAAATAGAACAAGACTTGAAGACAAAAGAAAGAACACATTCTCTTTTCCATCAAAATTTACTTTTACTTCACAGCGTAGAAGTGACAGTAGAGAAACACCCAAACGTTTAGGTTAAGCCAAATGTTTGTTGTTTCTTCCTGAATTCTATCCTTTTACAAGAATATGCTTCGTACATGCATCCACATGTAACACTCCATAAGCTATACTGTTATTGCTGTACGTTTACCTGAAGATTATACGTAGATCCCGGTGTATCATACAAGTGGAGAGGTAGACGTTCGATAGATTCTAACACTGCTATCAATTTCCGAATTAATGCAACTGCTGGACGGCTGTGAAAGTGAACAGTTACTGCGTTATCACACAACAAAGAGAAAAAGACCAATTCCACCGGATCTCTGAGAATAGTACCGAGCCGTAGCAAACATCTCG
>NW_010428727.1:12366-32765 GCF_000710305.1 Buceros rhinoceros silvestris | reverse complement strand
CGGCATTCTACTGCTGCTAGTATCATCCGCTCCAGTCACATGGTTACAGCACAGTAAGAAGAATATTAAATCAGCACAGCCATAGACAAAAGTCACTTTTAGATTTGCCCATCAATACATGTACATTCAGTATAGCTGACTCTTACAGACAGAAGTAATTCAGTAAAATTTTCGATTGCTTCTTCAACTGCAGATGCTGTCTTTTAAGATCAATTGTCTGTTCCATTTCAATTTTTATTTCTCTGGAATAAACAGTTCCTTTATCATTAAATTATTTTAAAGATAGCATGGTTCACAGATAAAAGCATTTTTGTGTTTGGTTTTGATTTTACCTTTCATCATCTTCATTTTCACTGAATGCTGTTTTGAAAACATTTATTCTCTCTACCAGTTGACTACAGTCTTGTTTCACATCTAAGTCAACATTCTAAGAGAAAAAAAAACAAACAAAAAATTAATTCTAATGCAAAACAACATACTCATTCTTCATACTGACAAAAACATGTTTAGTTTCACTGAATTCCCTATTTAAAACCTGTATGTGATGAGCTAAATGCACTCAGCCATTTCAACTGACAGTGCTGATTTGAAGATTTTAAGCAGCTTACTTCCGCTGAAGTCATCTCTTGTGACAGCATATATTCAACAGGCAGACCGCTAACTGGAGCAAGTCTGCCTGATTTTCATCAGCACGGCAAAAAGGCACATTTATAATTAAGGCACATGCACACATTCTTTTTTATAAAGTTTTTCTTCAGAGACTTAAGTTCTATAAACTCACATTATTTAAAACTGTAAGCAACGATTGAACTAAGCCACTACTGCACATTTCATATGGAGAAATAGTATTCTCATCCTTCAATAGTACAATCAAATTTTCCAGAGCAGTCTTCATTAAATCTCTCCAAGTATTTTCTCCCTCAATACACTGGAAGACAAAAAGACAATTATGCTGAAACAAGGTAACAGTTATTTTTCAACTGAAGCAAGTGGAAAAATGTCCCAGTAAAGTACAGAACTAGGAATTACATGCCTTAAAGCCCCCCACATTTCAGAGAGACATATTGTGACTTTCCTTTACACCACGACAGAATACTCTGAACTAGTATGCGATTTTCTCTATGAAGGAGGTCACCCACCTGTCTGTTTGTATGAAGTTCCCATGCAGACTCTAACTGTGTTGCTATGTTCCTCAGCGTTACGACAACTCCTCGAGGCATGCTTTCAACAGCTTTAAAGTGATCATCGTACAAATCTCTCGCCATAGTGCGTACCTACGAGTGGATTTCAATAATCAGAAGCCATACCTTAGTGTAATGAGACCATTACTGTTCTCCAAGATTTCTGAATGCCCTATGCACATTCCTTAAGCCAATTCACACAAAAAGTCCTTAGGTGACCTTATACCAAGAACTACTTTTCCTACGAAGACTGGACCACACAAGATATAGATTTGATAAAATAATTTCTTAATAAACAACATTTTGCTTGTAAGAAATTTTCCCCAAAATCTTTCCTTTTCATTCTCATCGTGTGTCCTACAACATTATGTTTTAGAAGTCTTGGAGCTACACAGCGCAATGTTAGTTATGAGAGAGCGCTGCCTTCCTTTTATCATCCCACCTATCCTCATTCACACAATGTTTTAACCTTCACTTTAGTGTCACGTTGCCTCGGATATAAGTGTCCTTACATACTGCAGGTTTTAGGTACAGAACATCAGCTGCACTGTTAGAAACTGCAAGAGAGGACAAAACCAAAGACGAGCTTGAGCCCCTGGCATCAGCTGGCCACAGCACATACTGTCAGCTTGGTTTTCTGTAAAAAGCTCAGTACTTGATTTCTTACTTCCTCTTTTTTCCACTCAGTTTGAGAAGAAGAAGAAGAATTTTAGAGAAGTCTAAAATTAGGGTGTTCACACATTTTGCTTCACTACCACAACTCTTACAATACAGACTGTTCACTTCCATCCCCCATCTGTCACAGTACCCAGTCTAAAATTAGTATCTGAGGGTAGCGAAGTAGCATATGCCTCTGATACAACAGTAGTATTGGCCATAACATTTTTACTTTTTGCATAAAAAAAGAAACACCTACGGAATTTACAAAGATAGGTCCGGAGGATTGGATTTCTTTTTATTTTTAAAAGAAAATTCACTTTCCTCTAGAAGAATACAGAGTTTACCAGACTGTTTGATAAAATTACCTGCAGAGGTGCTTTGTTCTGAGTGAGGTTTCCCCCTTCAATCTTAGTATAAAAATCGTGTCTAGTTGAAATCAGATATTTTAATCCTCTAAGAGGAAAATACAGCTCCACAAGCAAGTTACAAAATAAATCAAACTCTAAGTATAAAATTCACAGGTGCTAACCAACCTTTTGCTTTGTCTTCTCCAGTTTAGATTTCAGCTTTCTTCCTCTTTTGCCTGTCCAGCCAGTCACAAATTCTGACCCTGCAATATATTTTTTGAGAAGTCACAATTTCTCACAGGTATGAAAAGCTACAGAAAATCTACCTCACGTACCGTTGCTTCTACCTGCACATAACACATACCTACATACTTACCCAGAGAGGTTTCCGCCGTAAACGAATGTTTTGTCCCCCTGTTTGATTCGAACACAAAGCCCGGCAGATCTTCTTTCAGTATGGTAGCCTGCTGGCCATCGGAATTGTGAATAGCGATTTCTCCTTCTTTCAAACAGGTAAGCGACCAGTTTCCTACAGTAAGTTTAGTTGGCCCTGGTGCCGATAAAATTGGCTGGCTGGTGGTAGATGGTTTTACTTGGCTTCGAGCTCTTTGCAGCTTCTCAAGGAACTCACTCCTACTTTCTATTTAAAAAGAAACAAACATTTTTTTTTTTCTTCCACAGATTCCACCATCATATATCTCAATTTTTTTTTTTTTGCAAGAGCAAAACAAGTGAGTACATTCAATGCAAAATTAAGTTCGTAATTAAGAGTCTTAAAGTGTTCTGAATTTCTTCCCAATGTATTTCAATAGTGATTTATTCCACAATCAAAACGAACAATGCAACTCTTTCTGAATGGTGCTAATAACAGATGGAGTAATTCATCTTTACAAGTGTAACAGGAAGATCAACGGAATCCACTATAAACTTTTAGCCTTGCAAAAAGTAATTAAAAGTAATTTCTCTCATTATGGCCAGCATGAACTATTCTCAAAAGTGAGTTTGTAGGATTAAACGAAGAAAATTGAATTAAATGAAGGAAACTAAATGAATCCTCCAACAGGAAAACAGCAATGAACTTCCTACCTTAAAGCAATAGAGAAAAGATGTTGAAGCCAGAAAAAAAAAAAAATACACAAAAACTTTAGAGAGTCTGCCAATCAACATGTGCGAAAAGCAAATTTGAGCTGAGCTAATAGCTATTTGCTCAGATTGTCACAAAGGCACCCAAAGCCCAAATTTTTATAAGCTACAGTAGAACTTGTATTCATCTCCTTTGTAGAACCTCTACATTTCTAAATCTCGGAGAAAATAAGAAAGCCACAATTACGGTACTTAATAAAGTGACATTACACCAGTTCAAGCTGCAATGCAGGCGTTCCTATTCCTTCTTTTTAAAAAAAAAAAAAGAATCTATTGTCACCACATGAGACTTGATTAAAAGCTACTATTTATATAGAGATATTTAATAGATAACAAATAGGATCGCATCCTACTTTTAGGTAGTCTAGCCTGAAATTACTCCAAAAACTGCAGTAATTAAAAAACTGCACACTACCTCTGAAATATCAGAGCAAATTAGCATAATTCCAGAAAATTATTAGTTTAATTAAAAAAAATAAAATTTCGTATACAACAAAAATGCAATAACCTCATTAATGTAAACATTACATCTCAACTTCAAAGTTCACAAGTATCCTCATCTTTCAGCGTAACTGCTTTGATCAATACCACTTTTGTAGTCCATGCATTTGTAAAATTGCTGTTTTCCTTCTGCTACACTGATATGCTCTAGGTTTTTAAAATTTGCCATTTTTATTGTTGTATATCACAAAAAAATCTCTATTCAGAAATAATTATGCACTCTTGAGGCATAACCTTATTGCTTAAAATCCATGGCATCCAGAGAGAAGGCTTATAAAAAGGATTTTGAAATTTCACATGCAAAATTAAAATTCTTTTAATTAAACCTTTCCAAATTTTCATAATTACATTTTAACAAATTTACTATATAGCACGTTGCACTACAAGCGCCATGATTATACGTGGTTGGGAATGATTTTGGGTTCCCTTATAGGGAATTTTGAGACTCACTTAGAGCTTCAGAATTACCATTAAATTTCAATTTTTGCATTGAACTTCTAATTTTTTCTAAAAATTTAAACAAAACAAGTATTAAGCTTACGTGGAGAGGAGCGAGTACAGACCTTCCAAACATGTTCATAGTATGTATTTTTACCCCTCCTGCCCCCACTTTCATCATGCGATACACACTAACAGTAATGATTCAGGACAGCAGAACATATAGTATAGTTCAGGACTTCAAGATACTATTCTGAGTCTACACCGTACCGTAGTAATTTTAGTTAACAAATAGTAATTTCTTATCTCGTAAGTAAAAGAGGCTGCTGCACACGCTTAGAGATAATAGTCAAAGTTCAGGCAAATTCCACTGCAGTGTCAGCACTCTTAGATGTCTAGGAAAGTTGCAAGAAGCCTCATGTAATCCTAGTTTAGCCTCTTTCCTTCCATAATATCCATGCTAGGTATCTTGTTCAGAAACTTGGGATTTACTCTTTTTTTAAAAGATTGGTATGAAGAGGCACATCTTCTTGATTTCTCAAACTGACTCCTTTGAAGGTTGTTTTAGCCATCTCCATTCCACCCATCTCGTACAGAAACAGTAAAATCTCATCCCCATGCCCACGTCACCTGGGGAGGCAGAAAGAACTGGCATCCAGGGGCTATAAGGATTCAAAAATTCATGGACCTTTTTATAATTGTACTGTATGATAAAGAAGTTGTTGACCTTTTAAGGTATTAACCTTGTTAAAAAGAATGCAAGAATACATCTTCTAACAAAAAGTAAATCTAGAAATTGTTTCCAAGTTACAATCTAGAAACACACTATCACATTTTTACTTTATTCCATCGATTTTGGTGCATGGAGTCATTAACACTTCGTTTCTATCCTGAATCATAATATGTTCTGTTATTTCACTCAATGGCTTCTTGAAAACATAGTAATATTGCAAAGCATTTTATGTCTGCAGGTTCATAAATGCATGAACTGTTGCAAAGACGATGACACAATAATGGAGGGTTGTTTCTGCAGCCAGAACAAGTTGCGTATTCTGTACAGAAAGTTAAAACCACCTCGGCATTGCCAGGACATAAGGTCTGTTCCCTTATCCTCTCTCCGACAAACCATTAAGACACTGTAAGTTGTTTCCCAGTCTCAGTGAGAAACTTTCCATTACGTTGTCTTCAAACACATGCAATTTCATTCTGCTAGCTAGAAGCAAACAACAAATCACCATTTCAACCTGCTTTTCCTGGGACAGCCACTACAAAGTGTTTTTAATGACTGAGGTGAAAAAATTAATTATGCATGGAGAAGAATCAAAACAAAACAAAGTTAATACACTTTTACTGGCAAGATGTTTACTTAACACAATTCACCAAGGAAGTCAAGTTATGGTCACATGCTATCTGATAAAAAGCATCACAGTTAACTGACCACCTTCCACCTGTTTACATCCTTTACTATTTAGTAAGCCAATTCCTGCAAAACAAAACAGCTCCAATCAAATTATATCAATAAATAGAACAGTCTCAAATCTTAACTTGGACTTGAATTGTAAAGAAACTACCTGAACTATCAGATCCTCCTTCCGGGCTGCCACTGGAATACATTGTAGCCAGTTTTCCATCCAAGATAAATCTGAACCATCCATTACTACCATTAGACAGCTCCAGGGCTGCAGCATCACTCCAGATGTACAGGCAGTCCCTTCCCCTAATGATTGACCAGTCTCTCCAGTGATATGGTTTACCCTGTTGCAGCTCTTTAGCATCTTCCTGTGGTTCATCCTCCTGTAATAAAATTGTATTGAACAATGAAAAAAAAAATCCTTTCAGATACAGATTTATCTACTCAACAATAACAACAACCTAATGACTGGGACATACCCCTCTGTTCAAAAGTTGTATTGTGAGAAAAATGTCACAGAACAGTTGAGGTTGGAAGGGATGTCTGGAGGCCATCTAGTCCAAACCCCTGCTCAGGTTTGCCCAGAGACAGCTGCCCAGAACCATGGTCAGACCCAAAACCCACTGAACAACCCAAAACCCACAGTAAAAAAGATTAACTATACACTTAAAGCTTAACTATAAACCTGAACTGAATGGATAGCTGAAGTGGTCTGTTATCCATCCATTCAGCTCATCTGAGTGGCCAGTTATATGACTGTTGGAACTTGGTAAATCAATACGTACTTCTGTTTTCAATAATTAAGAAAATTTTTTTTTATATTTTTAATATATTCCATAACAACGTTTAAGACATCTGCAATTATTTGATGCATGTACATTGGAGGAGCTACACTTTGTCCCAGAAGCATTCTAGCAGTCATTTTCAAAACACTAGACAAAAACAAGTGTCGATCAACTTGACCACAAATAATCTGGGAAAACTCACCAGATAACATGCAATAATAGGAAATGAAGTTACAGAAAACAACAAAACCAATTAAAACAAGTGGTGTACAATAAGCAGTAATTTAATAACCTGTAGCTATCTTGTTCTGGATGTTTTCTTAACACTGAAAATTGTACTAGAAGTGTGGATTTTACAGGAACAAAGCCATGAACTCCATTCTCACCTTCTCAGGCTTAGACTCCTCTTCATTTTCATCATCAGATGATGGCCCCGCCAATGTAGACACTTTACTAATTACACCAAGTCTAGCCAGTTGGTCTAGAAAAAGATCACCACCTTTATCCACCAAATCCCTTATGATTTGCAAGGCTAGCAAATGGCCATCATCATCATCCTGTAACACAAGGGGATGGAAAGGAAATAATAAATGAGATCTCTTTACTGAAGACTATCTTCACATGCTGAAGTACACACGTGGTCACAGATAGATACTATAATGATTTAGAGTTAGTTATTAACAAGTAAGTGGAATCATTGAGTATAATCCCCTTTTTCACACTGGTTTCAGCAAAGAACAGTATTTTCTTTCTTCCTACCTCTTGATCAAGAACTGTAGCTGTTATCTCAACCAGTATTGTGGGCAGATTGTGGCCAGCATCAGAGTCACAAACCTCCTTCAGCAGCGCCTCAGAACAAAAATGTATCATTTTTCTAATGAGGGCAAGACTTGCTTTCCTTTAAAAGAGATCACAGGAAAAGATTCTTACAAAGATAAAGCACACAGTAATCAAAGCAACAAAAAAGTTCAAGATAGAACTGCTTTTGCACTACATTTATGCATGCTTTCAAAACACACGAATGTTTAAAATTAGTTTCAGTTCTTGTTATTGGAACCTCAGTTGGTTATTGTTAGTAAATCCTAGATTATCTAATTCACATACTGATCTTTTTTGATTCTACAGCACCATGAGTCTGACGTGTTTTTCTCTCCTCAACCCTTCTCTATGTGAACATATCCTACGTTATGTTTTTATCCATTCTTAGTGATGGCAATTCACTTCTGCACACTTCACCTTCCCCCCAGGTATCTAGCCTTCCATTTCTGTCACATACCGCCCATGTTTTGGCAAGAACCCTATAAAGTCTAAAAATACTATTAGATGATGCAGCTTTCCATACCAAGAACTACTATTCATTTTGAAGCCAGTCACTTCGGTATAGCTTAAGTTGAATTTTTTTGACTGACTTTAAAAATGTGATTTACCTGATTCCTAAAAAAAAAAAAAAACCAACAAAAAAAAAAAGAAACACCCAAACCTTTAAAGTATAGAGAGCCAACTACTTCCTTCCACAATCTGCAACAACAGTTAGTCATGCAAAGACTGTTAACGTAGTTTATTCCCTTCCTTTAGAAGGACCTAGTTTAAGCTTCCTATCATCAGCTCATGTAGAGTCTCGCTCCACTGGACTACCCTTTTAACTTGTATTTTTACCTACAGACACTGGGAACACAAATAAGATGACGCAAATGTTGAAGTTGTAGTGTAAAACACTGAGAGGTTATGGTCGGACACAATTTATCACAACCATTATGCTATCTGCAGTATTCTTTTTGAAGTATTAAATTAGATATATTCTGTTAATTCTCTCAGTAAGGGGCATTTTCTCCAACTGATTAACACTTAAGCTGCTACGAAATCTTCTAAAATAGCTTTTCACAGTCCTTCTGATTTTTCAAAGAATGTATCTTGCTATCATTTCACTAGTTTCCTCTCCTAAATTAATATTTCACTATAGTGGTTACAAACAGCTGTAACCAAATGTGCAGCATACGCAGCCTATACAAGGCACTATACAAACCCGGTATTCTCCGGTCATGCTACTACAGTCAGGAGTGTGCTTTGCCCTCCCACTTCCGACCAACCAACTCTATCTCCTTCCAAGACACCACTTCCCCAGAAAAGAAACAACACCACTTAAAATATTAAATAAAAATCGGACTTGCAACACTTAAAACCACCACTTCTAATCAAACAGAAATACGTGTGTAACTTGCATTACTTAAAATCTTCTGATGTTATAACTTTTGATCAAAAACATTCACCTTGGCTTTTTTAACAGAGTGTATTAAGAAATTCAAAATATGCAGGGAAATTGTCTATCATGTCAATAGTACCTTATTGAAGGCAACATTGTTTGTTGAAATGTTTGTGCAAACACAGGCAATAATCTTTTCAAGTATATTGGTGCCATTTCTGGATCTCCTTTGGGTTCATTACATTCTTCTTCATCCTTGTTCGCATCCTTCTTTTTCTTCTCATCTCCTTTGTTAACAGGACACATCCAGTCCCCTGGAAAATATTTTTTTTTTTCCAAAAAAATGTTCAATGGCAAAAAACAATCAAGCAAATAAAACCCCCCTTCAAATCAGTGTAAGAGTTTTCTCTACTAACATCTAAGCACCTGAACAGGAACATGCATGTCTAAAACTATAAAACTGACATGTGCGAGACTTCTTGAAGAACAATTCTTTGATAACAAGTACCACCAAAGACTGCTCACAGGAGAAACTTGATGTCCTTAAAGTGGACTAGATATGGACACATAACCACCTGCGGCTCAAGCGCTACAGAAGTGTTATGAACAAGTGAAGTGCAGTTCCCATGCAGAGTGAAAGGATGCCAGAGAAGCTACCAAGGCTGACATCCTCTGGACCCACAGCAATATCCCAGTCTAGCCCCATTCCACAGCTGAGGAGCAAGACCCCTGGCACCGTATATGCCCAGCCAGCAGTTTCTTTGGTAATCCCCATCCCTTAAGAAAACCTAAAATATTAAGGTTTTTATTTCTACTTTGAAGGTTAAGGAAGCTTAGTCACAAAATATCTTTCTTTTAAACTAAATCTTAATGAAGTAAAATTCTAATAAATGAATTAATTAATGTATATAGGAATTTCTACTAGCAAGGGCATGGAATTAAAAACTGCTCTCACCTGGAGACTGAAGAATAGCTACTACTTCACTGTGCCCCCTCTCGCGGGCTTTGTCTAAAGGAGTTTTCCCATCTTCATCTCTCAAATCAGGATTTGCACCATGTCGTAAGAGAGTCTGAGAACAAATGTTTTTTTTAAATATTAAAAAAAATTAAGATTCCTTCTTCCAAACTAGTAAACAAGTTTTTCATACATCTTTCCTTCATTTTTCTCATGCTAGTAAGCAAAGTTAGAACATTACGTGATTTTTGTATCTGTAGAGCTAATAAAACTACTTTTATGATAGGGCAGTAATATGTATAATGGAAAATTTCTATTTTGATAAACACTATAAAGAACATGTAAATATTTGACAGTGCACATGTTAAACACATTGCATTGGAGACATTTTGTACAGAACAAAGCAAAAAGTCACTAAGTAAGGCTTTCCAAGTGTCAGGTTAAATCATACCTTTGCTACCTGAGGTCTTCCAAAACATGCTGCATAATGTAATGAGGATGACCTCTGACCTCTGTTAACATCAGCACCCCTTTCACAGAGAAATTCCACCTGTTAAGAAAAAGAAAACTAGTTTTTTTCCATTTCTTTCTTTACATAACCAACCGAAGTTTAAGATTCCGTAAAACTAATTTACCATTTCCTGAGTTCCAAAAGCTGAGGCCCAGTTTAAAAGAGTTTGTCCTACATCATCCATAAAATTTACTTCAAAAGCTGAAAGATACAATAAAATAGTTAAAGCTCCATAAATAAACAGCATATCTTAAACAAAATTAAGCATCCTCAATAATTCTAGGGAAGCATTTACGCCCTCAATGGCTTATAAGGAATTGTTGCTAATAAGACCTGTTGTGTATGTAACAAAATAAGTAAACTTGTATATAAAGGATCTTTAAGGTACTACTTAAGCATTTGTTATGACACCATAGATCATAAAACTATACTTCAGTTATCTCATTTTCTTCTTCAGAGTATTTTTGCTCACCTCCTGTGTCAATAGCATCGATTAGCGCATCAGTATCCTTACTGCGGATGCAGTCTATCAGCTGCCGATGAGAACGTTCCCCAGAACTATCCAGTCTTCGCAATCCTGGGATTCTGCCTGTAGATCCAGCACTGGATTTTGGCAGGGCTTTTCTCCCTTCGAACAGTAGCACCAAAAGAAGATCTACTAACCGCATGGTATCCAGTACACATCTCTCATCACCCTGCAACGCACTTTCTATAGAATCTGGAAGTTCAGATCTTAGGAGATCCTGGAAATAATTAAAAGTCTGAACAATAAAAAATATACAGGGCTTTAGAAAATACTATCAGAACTGGGTTTCATTTCCATATGAAATGTTTCCTTTTTTCCCCTCTTTATAAATAACCTACGAATATGTGTGTGTATGTATATATATAAAAATAAAATCCATGAATCTGTGTATCTACATATAAAATTGCAACACCAATCTTGCCTACATTAAAGTACATGAAGGGACAAACCCTACGAGGACAAAAAGCTGAAGCATAAAAGGATTTCTTACGTGTGTTACTACTGGAGAGCCTCTACACAGGGTTGACAACAGGCTTACAATAGTTGACACCTGATTACTTAATTTAGAGTCGGCAGCTGTAGACGGTGCTCCAGTGCTACTCCGTCCAGGTTTGCAAGCTGACGATGGTCCCGATACTGTCCCACCAGCAGCTGCCATGCGAGATAACAACTCCTCAGTTAATCCATGCTTAGCTAAAGGGGCTGGGTCAACTCCACGCCGAGTGAATCTGTCAGCTAACGAGGCAAAGCATCTCAGAGCTCCATCTGAAACCTACAAAAGAAGTGCAAGAGAAATGATGAAAAATCTTTACTTAAGGTAAAACGCAAAGGGGACAGTGTACAAGAATACAGGACACAGAGAAGCAGCTAATTTCTCTAGGTTCCCTTCAAAGTCCACGAACGGAGGAAACAGCCTTTTTAAGCCAGCAACTTGGAATTGGACCCCAACAGTGCTCTGAATTGCTCAATGAAGGAGCAACTGTATTGCTGTTGTGCTTTCTCCCTCTCTTCAATCTCCTGACGATATCAAGAAATCAAGGAAACAATTTTTCTTTGTTGTCTAAAGTTCAGCATTGTGAGCATCTCCTTAACTATATGAGCAAAACCCCAAACCAATCTAGCAAAACACAGTTAATAATCAAATTGCCAAATCAATAGAAGTTGGAAGCACATTTGAAAGATTTTGTCCATTCTGACAAGACAGTTTGAAAAAAAAAAGGAACAAACCCCACCCATGGCTTGGTATTGAAATAAGGAGTGCTTAACCTTTTTGCTGTTGTGATGTTAGAAAAGGTTAAAGAAGTCTTCTCAAAATAAAACTTAAAAAACAAACCCACCACACCAAAAAAAGCAAAATACCAAGAAAATGCACTATGAGGTTTTACTTCCTAACTTTCACACACTTAATGAATTCCAAATTTCTTCCTCAAAGAACAATAAAGACAAAAATTTCTTTGCAGTTTTATAACCTATATTTATAGAATACAAAATATTCTAATGTTGGATTGTAGAATATCAACGTATATAATTTGATATTTTAATACCAACATAATACTAACTGTAAATGTTACATTAATTTGGTATTTTCTATTAAAAGAAATCCTATCGCTGCCTCAGCTGATGGCTTGTTCAACTCAAAACTCCCAAAGTATTAAACTGACAGTGAAGTTTGACAGTTACAATTGTATCTAAAGGTCTACATACTTTGAGTACAGAAAATTTTTCAATTGGACAAAGCCGAAAAATAGGATAAACTGGCAAAAGCAGATTTTACCCTTAGATAACCCAGACTAACCACTGAGCGCCTAACCCAGGGATACACAAGTATTTTTGTGACAATAAAATACAAACTCACAAATTTAGGTTTGTACTAACGAAAAAACCCCCAAAAAACCAGTGACACTGTGGAAGCAAGTCAAGGCCTATTGATGATCCGCTTAACAACCCAGCAAAAAATACTGCTGGCCAACTGCCCAGGCAAGGATCCAACTTCTTTTCAACACGGACATGAAAAGAAAGGGAGGTTTTGCCTTTAACATCTCTCTCATCTATACACTAAAACTGTCTCCATCTTTCAGATCAGGAGGTTTGCACAGGCATATCAAGATAAGCTGCTTCAGGCACTTCTGCTTTCGTAGATGTGCAGTAGCAAACCAGACTGGTGTCAAGAAACAGTGAAAAACATTAAAGAATCAACTCCAACAATATCTACTCCTTACCAAACTCTAAATTACAACATTCTTACTCTCTAAAATGTCATCAACTTCTAGCACAGCCCGTTTTCAAAATGACTGTCAGCTATCACATACCAAGGGCTCACAGACAGTTATTCATCAACACACAGAACAAGATTAGCCAGACTTCATGAAGTTAAAATCTTAAGTCTCCAATTAGTTTGCAAGGACTTGAAAAAAAAAGTTTCTCAGGAATGAATGCAAAGCATGCTAAACTTCTGGCATGGTCCCTGCAGGCCAAACATTCTGATTTATCAGTGCTCTTTGGCAAGGGATATTTAACTTGTAATGATCACTACTCATGTAGTCATGGTCACAAATGGCACATCCCTCCAGTTCTTTGACAGCACGATGGATAAACAATTCTGCCAATCTTTCTGTAATCTGTAGATACTTTATGGATTTTTACCACAACAGCTCTGTCAGAAACAAATAAGCTGAATGTTTCTTGTGTAACACACCGCATTAGAGCGTCAGTTTACAAAGCAAAAGAGTACTGTGGAAGGTATTTACATTTCTTCTCACACACTGTAAATTTAGTAGAAAGGTTAAAAAACAAACTTATAGATAAGCTGTTCTTGGGGCCACATTCAGCTGGTCTGAACTCTTCTCTCGAGTGGTGTTACTAACCAGCAGCCCACACAAAAAGTGACCAAATCCAACAGTGTAAAGGGATGGGGGTGGGTGAATAACAAAACTTTACAAAGGGAGTTACTGGGAAAATCCGTGATACACATCAACATTCATCGTTGTAAATCCTGAGGCTTGTTTCAGACAAAACACATTTCTCAAGGATACCAGTGCAGACTTACTTATCATCTGGGTTACTCCAATCTTAAGCACACTTATCTTAAAACCTAACTGCAGCAAAAAGAAAAAATTCATTTGAACTCTCATTCCAATCTCCAACAGCCTGTTTTTACAAACACATTATAAGTTGGGAAACAGTTAAAATACTACAGAGCTGCAGTCCAAATTTCAGGATCAGCTTGCCTGAGACGATCAGTGCATTAATAAAGTTACGTAATGCCAAAAAACCATTGTAGCTTGTTCTGAAATAGTGAGTGTGCCCGTCTCCTGCCAACTGGGTCTCTCAAAAAGATCTAAAAATATATTAAAAATTTAGCTCAGAGGCAAGAAGATTTACTCTCCCAAATGTGATGTGCTTAATAAACTAGACAGGGGGGTGCAAGGGTGCACAGAAAGAATGAGGACAGAAGTGGAGTCAAAATGAGGACTAGGAATGATATGGACAAGAAGCCTGGCCAGGGTACAGCAAGAATTTGGCTGAACGGCTATTTCAAAGCATTGCTATGACATACATAAAAGGATTCCACTTGTAGAAAGATAATTCCTCTAGGATTCATTTACTAGATTTTACAAGGGCTACTTCATCTCAAGTTAATAAAACAGCAATAAAGACGTGGTGCTGCATCTATAGCAGTACCATTTAAGCTGGCTTCCAATATAATAAATTGATTGTGGATGTTTTTATTGCTTCTCTTTGTTTGGCAAAAGAAAAACAAGCCAAATTGATTTTTGTCTCTTATTTATGCTCAATTTAATAGTGACTGAGGTGCAGATATACACAAGTTACTTCAGAAAGTATTTCAAAACACAATGAAAAATGTTACAGAACATTTTTCAAAAAAGTTTTCAGCAGTTAAATAAGATCATATTCACTTTACAGCGAGTCAAACACCAAGCAGTATTTTTATCCTCTTGTCATCACAAGTGTAAAGGAAACTATCATAACATCCAAATATAACAACTACTGTGTAAACATATGGTTGTGGAAGCTGGTAGCAAGGTGGGTGTTGTTCTCTTCTCTCAAGTAACAAGTGATAGGACAAGAGGAAATGGCCTCAAGTTGTGGCAGGGGAGGTTTAAGTTGGATATTGGGAAAATTTTCTTCACCGAAAGGGCTGTCAAGCCCTGGAACAGACTGCCCAGGGAAATGGTTGAGATACCGTCCCTGGAGGTATTTAAGAGATGTGCAGATGTGACACTTAAGGGCATAGTCCAGTGGTGATCTGGCACTGCTGGGTTAATAGTGGGACTCAATAACCTCAAAGATCTTTTCCAACCTGAATGATTCTATGATTCTATAAAAATACATAGCCATCTATTTATCGAACATAATGGAAGTTAAGTTCACAGCATACTGATCCAACTATTAACATTACCTGATGGTCTTCGTGTTTTAATAAACTAGACAGCGATTCCACACAGATCTCTAAGGAAGAATCCTGAGGTTCCATTTTGCCACAGAGTCTGGACACTACAGCCATCGCTGAATGCAAAGTATCTTTATGAACGAGGTGGCCGCTATCACGAATGAATGTCAGAACACAGTTCAGCCCTCCAGCTTCAAACACAGCTCCTGACTCACGGGTACAGATTAACTCTAACACCTACGACAAAATGAAATTCAATTAGAATGAAGTACACATAAGAAGTCAGCTATTTGTTTATATCCATCTACAGAACCGGTTAAGAAAATGAAACAACAGAACAAAACCAATCCTCTCTTCCTCAACACCCAGAAGGTACCAAAGCCTCCAGTACTCTAGTACTGACAATTTGCTTCAAAAATACAGGAGTATAAGAACATCCCTCAATAGCACGGTCATAATGGATGCTCATGACAGAGAGTTAGACAATATTATCTTTTCCTGGGATAATTATAACACGTAACTGAGAGCTCTGAAATTTCCCAAAGTCCTGGTACTCCAGTGGTGTACTTTTGGGTAGACTAGAACTACTGAATAGGAAATAATATGTAATGTCTGACACTATGGTAATCAAGGGCTCGAACTATAGGTTACCCCATGGCCATAACTTAGGCTTTAAACAAGTGATTTTAAGGGTCTTGTAAATTTTTGAGAACTTCACAAGGGTGCAGAAGAGCTTTGTCTAGTGCTACTGAAGAGACAGCAGACAGTGTTTTTACAGCAACTAATTTATCTATGCCTGGAGTAAGCCTTCATTTCCTTTCTAGCATAAAACTAGCCCTTAGCATTCTAGTCATGTAAGATAAACAGAAAAACTTCTGTCTGACTTTTTTTGTTTCTTCTTCTATACTTTTTTAATGGAATCTCAGCTCTGAAGAGCCCAAGATGGACAGTAAAGATAAGCAGCATCGCTGGCATATATGCTTTTAACATACTCTCATGTTTTTGCTTCACATTTTAATAAAATAGGATTAGAATATGAGAAAGCTCTTAAGAAACAACGAATTTTCCACCTTCTTAAAAAAAATATGTTCTTCAGCATACATACCTTCACACACTGCTCAGCCAAATCCCGGCTTGTTCTGTTGTTAAGTTCAACAACTACTAAACGATTACAAAGTGCCTTGATAGCTCCATCCACTCCCACAATCCTACGGGTGCATTCGGCTGATACATCCAGGTAATACGTTATGGCACGAGCTGTTACTTCTAATACATTGTCTGGAGCACTTTCATCGAGAAAAATTTTGCACAGGGCTGGCAAAAAAGTTCGAGGAGGGCATCTGCAGAGAAAAAACCCCAACACCACATTACTAAGCATGCAAGTTTCTCCAAGTAATTTCATACACTTCCACGTAAATGGATTGATGCTTTTCATGTTGACATGATTTGCTTGATTAGTTTATAGTTGGTTCAGAATATTCATTTAGGATGCAGGTATCTCATACACACCCCCAAATTCAAATCCGTAATCTGAAAATATGCTGTATTAGGGGAGGAAGTCAGCAAAAATAAAAACATTCTTGAAATTTTACAATCATACAGGGAAAAATTTATCCTCTTGTGAAATTATTTTAGGAATTAACCTCACACAACCGAACAGATGCATTTTTTCTTAATACAGTATCAAGGGTCATGATGATAAATAACCATGAAATATTACTACATTCGATACAGATTTTGGGTTTGCTTCACGATTTAATTCTCTGAGTCGTCCTTCTTCATTATGGTATAAACATCCTCACTTGTCTTTTTATCCTTTTTCAGTATATCCCTAATCACCCTGAGAACATATTTAATTCATTTAGCTTGCTTCTATTGCATTTTCTCTTCATATTCATGACTTGGTAGCCTCTGGCTCTCCTCTTTATTGTTAACCTCATTTCCATGTGCAAAGACAGTCAAGAACAACCCCACAACTTCAGAGCAAAGCAAGCAAGCTACAACAGTCCTCCTTCCACCTCTCTGACATAATAGGATACAAACCAAAATGGATGGTCATAATAACGCTTCTCACTATTATGGCAGCTGTGGTTAAGACTGATTTGGATCAAAGGTTCCAAGACATGGAGCTATAATCTAAAGACAACTTATCTTCCAATAGCACACTTACTTAGCAAAAAGTAACATAATGATTGCTCACTGCAGTGGTAGACTTCTAAGGCGGTGGTGGAGAATTAAGTGAAGGGGATATATGCTGTTACATTGGAGGAAATAACTGGATACCTCATCCCGAAATGTAGGAGATCAGACTAAATCTACAGCGAGCAAATACTGCCACTTCTTAAACTAGGCCTTCGTTTGCAAACCAAAACCCTAAAACTTTTCTAAATCCAAAAGAGAAATAGCATGTTTTTTGGTCAGGAGGACGGGGATGCACTCCTTGATGAATCACACTGAAGACTGAAGCCAGAGGTCATCCAGTATCCACCTGGCATGCACAGTGACTCACACAAATGCACCAAATCCCAGGACAGAAAAATGCTAATAGTTTCCTTGAAGATCTGCCTACGCTTTATAAAATAATCAAATAATACTGCCTGGCAAATAAATACATTACCCAATGGTCTTTAGTGACATAAATTAGTAAGTGAAGCTTTGATAAAGCTAAATCACATATTTCATAATTTTATTAGCCTACCCACCCTATAGTGCCTGCTGTTCTTACAAAAGCTGCTATTTAATTCCACACCTTTAAGAAGAGTTTCCACAGTAGTTCTGCATTTTAAAGACTGAAAACAAAAGTCTGAAATGCATACTCATTATTAGATGACTACCATACTATGACACAAGAAGCATTTCAGTATTAGCTTCCTGTTCAGGTGCGTCACTATTGGATTTCTTACACTGCATTTTATGCCACACCAGACAGATCATAAAACATTACTACGAACAGTACTCTTCAAACATTATATTGCAAAAAAAAAATTACTAAGAAACACAAATCCTAGAGCAAAAACAAAAAAACCCCAACAGCAAAAACAAAAAAAACCCATAATCAAAACCACACACGTATAACCAAGTGAACCAAGTGGAAGGTAAGGAGCTCTGCTGTCCCCATTGTAATATGAACAAGCAGTAGTAAACCATTTCTCGTAGATTTCCAAACAGAGAAGCACAAAAAAACTCCAACCCCTTTAGACCTTTTCAGGGAGTTAAAGGCAATACTTAGCAAATCGAACATTTACATTTGTCTATGACTTATAGTTTGTAAAAGGGGCCAGCACAAACGGAGCTTAGCTGTATTTTTTTGAAAAACGACATTTAAAAATTTGGAAGAAATCTGTTCCTGTCCTTAAAGCACCTGTCCATGAGAGCCAATTATCCAGCAGATACAGCCAAAATACAAAGTTACTAAGGGCCTATCATTACTATTAAATTCTTTGCCAGCACACAAATGCCAGCACACTGCATCAGCAATGCTCTTGTAAGAGCATGGCTCACTGGGAAAAACTTAAGGGTCTGCGTTTAAGTACTTTTTTGCCAGAACCTCTAGCTACATTAGTCAGAGACCATACTTTTTCAATTAGGAGGCACATAACAACCTCTACTTGCTGTCAGGACATTTGTTTTCTGACTTAGGAACGATTTTCCAGTCCTCCAATAACGAAACCAAGTTGTATCACAAGGTTTCAGGAAGAAACCATAGATTTGTCTTACACTCAACCCGTAGGAATTACTTGGTTCTCAAAACAAAGAGCTACCCAGATTTCAACTAATTTTCTAGACTATGGTAATGCTCGTTGAATTCTTATAAAAGCAGCAATAATAAGAACTTCACTTGTTCCGAAAAAAACACATTTATCCTTCCTGAAACTAGCAACTGAGCTTTCACAGAATTTCAAGCTACTTCAACCTCTGTGCTCTATGCACTTGATGTTTGTTTCTTTTAAGTGTTCAGGTTTGGTTTTTTGGTTTTGGGGCTGTGTTTTGTTCTGTGTTTTTAGTTTTCTTGTCTATTGCTAGTAACCAGGAAGTTGAAAGCTAGACCACAGCATGCAGAAGAGTCAGCAGAAACATTTTATAAATATTAAGAACAATAATGAAGACCAAATAGAAAGAAGTTAAAAATGCCGTACTGAAGCTTTAAGGGATTGGTTCTTTTCCCCTCCTTTTTCCTGCAGAAAATCAAGAAGCAACACTCATGAAACCACAGGCTTGAAAGTAGAACAGAATCAAGAGCAGCAGCTGAATAAAGGGAGAGCAAATTTGCTACACGAATATAAAAACCACATGGACTACTAAGAGTTTTTAACAGAGGAATTAACACACTTACAAAATATCCTCAATAGCAAGCAAAAGACCAAACAAACTCTAATATTCTACAGTAAAACATCTCCGTATTTATTTCATGGTGAAAAATACAAACTAGTGTTCCAGTAGACAGAGAATGGTTAATTTCACAGGAACTTTTAGAAGCAGCACATAGATTACACTCGTAAACACGCACAGATAAACTGCCATACAGATAAACTCAGATTCTTTTTGCCTGCTGAAGGCCGCTCGGGCCTTAGCAGTCCCTGAAGTTCCTGCTAGCAAGGGAACAGAAAGTACCGGTTCTGCCATTCACACAGGGTCTAGATCAACGGTTGAGCCTGGAACAGCAGAGGAGGAGGGTGCACCAACACATTCCTGATGCTCCAGCCCGAGTCTTCCCGGACAGGTGGCTAGAGTAACTGCAGGATACAGTGGTACAGCTGACATTTTTAAGTCCTTCATTATGCTGTAGGGAACTTTTCTATCAGTAACTATGCTACAAACAGAAGTACTCAGGCCAGCTTTATAGAGATCACCCTCTAATCTCCAAATCCGCACTAAGCTATTACATGGGTCTCTTGCGACTGAAACTACGAGCATCTGCTCTACATGTCTCAGGGAGAAGAACGTGCGTGAGTAGCACCAGAGAAAGGACTGGAAGAGGTAGATGGGAACACCATGGAAGCACACTGTGGAAGATGGGAGGAAGTGCTTTCACAGCCACGCAGGGGGTGTCCAAAGCACATCCCTCCCTTCTGTCACACAGCCCCACTGTGGAGTTCTATGTGCTGGCACTTGACCCCTAAGAAAAAGGGAAAGTTTTGCCCTTCCTCATGGGCTATCAAAGTGGTCCTTGAGTTTTCACTCGATCCAATACTCAAAGACACTTTGCTGCTCGAGCGTAAGCAAAGGCAGAACAGGGGAGTGAAATGTACTGCTCACCTGGAAGCAATTCTAGCAACCAAGTCTTGAGAAGAGAACTTTCTGAGGACTAGCCTCTTTTAAATGAAGCACCA
>NW_010428727.1:6978-12244 GCF_000710305.1 Buceros rhinoceros silvestris | reverse complement strand
ACCCCAAGTGGGAAAGAGGGAGTCAGACAAGCCATGTTACATACGTGTCACCATTACACCTTAATTCCAAGGTAAATCCATAGGAAGGCCAAAATAGATCAAAGGAACCTAAAACTGTTTCAAATACTTGGTGCAGAAGATTAGGACCCATCAGTGATACTGATCCTAATGCTGTTCCAACTCAGACTACGCTCAGAACGGAAACGTACTTTGAGAGGTGGTAAAGCGGAGCATTTCAGGAGCATCTGTACCACAGTGGCTGCGTGCTGGACTCTCCTTTAGAAACATGGGAAGAAAAGAGGCTGCCACAACTTCTCGGTACAGCAGGGAGGCTGAGGGCAGAACTACAGCACTGAATGAATCGTGACAGGATAGCAATTGATGTTCAGCTTTCAGTATATCTCCATCTACTGACATATGACACTTGATTTCCAAGAGAAAAGAACACAAATAAACCTTTCATCACTGCACACCTCAAATTCCATCAAACAAACAAAAAAAAGCAAACTGCATAATTTCTAAACTTAAAACATCCCAATAGCAAAAATGGTTTAACCATCTTGCTTTTATCTAGACTGTAGAGTAACTAAAAGTAGTAATGTATTGCTGAAAAGAAATTACAACAGAAAAAAATTTGTGAGAGAAATCACTCTGTTCACCATGACTTATCTGCAGTGGAACAAACAAAAAGATAGTGGTGAGTTTATCATAGTAATATATTTGTTTTTAAATAGTTTTTATTCTTTCAAGTTAGAAAATAATAGGAGCAAACAGGTAGCTCCAAAGTTCCGATTTCTAATTATGCACTTCTACTGAATACAAAAATTAAAGGAAAATATTTTAGATTTTCATTTCTAAGAAACTGTATTAACATGACATTGGGCACTTCCTAAAGTACTTTAAAAGAGTACTTTAGAACAGTGATCAGGGACCAACTTAGTGAATTAATGAGGTTACTCTGTCACTCCTTAGTGAAAGACCAACCTCAGTTGGAGTTAATGAGGTCACTCTGTGACCAACATTACAGCTCTTGCTAATTACTTTTAAGTCCCTCATTTCTGGATGTCCACCTGACTCCACTCCTGTACTCTCAGGTTAAGAGGTTCTGCTACTTACTATCTTGAGAGTCTTCCACCCACCATGTTTCAAAGATCTTGATGGAAGACAGGTTTGTAAATAAGAGTTTTTAAAAACTCAAAAATAAGCACTATTCGGTATCAATATTTACTCTTTACATTCTAATTCATTAAGATTAGGGTAGTGGAGCATTCTCTGTTTCCTGTACTGACACCAAGAAAAGAACTAAACCACATTTAAAAAGTGCTGGTTTGATATATTTATTTAAAAAGCATATTCACTCTTTCACTGTTAAAATTAGTTTATTAGATTGTAAAGACTATGATGCAATTCTTTAGTATATATTCTTCCTCTGCAGAAAATTAATTGACTTAAAACCATTTTCTAAATAGCACAACTGTATTTATGTCAAGAAAGGTTAGGGAAATTAATCAGTATAACTGTATTAGTACAGGATTTACAGCATTAAAATCAGCATAACTCCAAATGCTAACACACTTCAGACTCTTTCCTTCCCCCCACCCCATCCCCCCTCTAGGAACAGGAGTATCCATAAGGATGCAAAACTCTTAAATAGCTACAGCAGACAGCTCCTCCCAGTGCTAAGCCCTTATAAATTCGAATGAAGTGACTCAGCTGATTTTACAGCTTGCCAGTGTAAAAAAGATACCAAGGAAGTAAAAATAGGCCCTGTAAACTCATTTCTGTAATTACACTTCATATTTTAAATGCATTTAAAAGCCTTAGTTAAAGCAGCAACAATAATGGTAGTTTAAAGACCACTGTTGGGTTTCAACAAAACCCAAAGGAAGGAAAAAAGCCCATTCCACTCCATCCCCAAACGGTTAACCAGCTGCTGCTAGCACCAGGGTGTGTTACTCCATTCCAGAGTAACCGCTGGACTCGGCTGATGCAGAGCCCCTGCCTTGTGACAAAGCCTTCGGCTTCAGGCTCCAAGACATGTGACTTGTGGCAGAAAACCAAGCTCAGCTGCCTGCCAGCACTTGTGCTGGATCTTTAATGCATACCATCTGCTGAGACCAGTTAAAAGTGGGATCATAAGGAATTAAATGCACCTACACTATTTAATTATTTCATATATAATAATTTTAAATAACTACAAATAAAAATATGGAATTTAAACCTTATTAGTGACTGGTTTTGAGGAAAAATTTATCAGTTAAATATTTATAATAATGGGTCACACAATCTTCAAGTTTCAAAGAACACACACCCTGCACAACTCATTTGTTCTTAAAACAATAAAATTCCAACTTATTTTTGATACATTATTTTCTTACTTTCTGTAGTTCTTCCTATGGAAGGAGACCTTAGACTTTCCCTCATTGTTTCTTTTGCCGAAATACTGTTTTGTTTCCATATATGAACCAAAACCACCAGCAAAGGAATCAGATCATCCACAAGAGAACTGCCTGCACACCTATGTTGCCTATACGTATTTTTCTGGACCCATTTCTAAAACATACTGTACACTGTTTTCTTACAAAGCTGTTACAGAACAAATAAAGGCCAGGAAACATCCACTTATGGGTAAGACTTCAGAGACACCACACTATGTTAAAGGTACAAGGAAGAAGCAACCAAAAACTTAACTGTTAATTTAGGAACTTTTACCACAATAATAAAATATCAAGCTTTTACAATTCTCAATGGCAGTCACAGCTCAGGCCAATAAAATGAAACTACAGAGTTAACAACTTCATCCTGTATCTACTCGAACAGATACCCCGCACTGCTAGAAATGAAAGGAAATTGATTAAGCATTCAAGTTATTTAGACACATTTTCAAACTTCCTTTTAGTTAAATAAAGGACAGACAGCTGAATCCTCTTCCAAAAGTTCATTATTAGGAGGGAACACATCATCCAAGTGTTTAACTACACATTCAATAAAGATCAGTTGTGTAAAATGAAACAAAAAATGCACAAGAAGAAGCAGCTTCTGCAGGATAGGCGATTCCTAAATTTCTGAATAAATTATCATTAGCTTTGCTCTTGAATTTACAAAGAAGCATTGAGCTGCTTTCTGCATTTTTCAGTATTTTCAGTTCAGTAAAAGACAGGCCATGCCTCAGGGTAGTAACTCAACATATATTTATTCTCCTATCTCCAACATTTTGTAAATATTTTGCTGAAACTTGGTCCACAACAACAGCTGAATAAATTAAAGAATTTGAAACAGGTAATGGCACTAGCACACATTTCTAACATAATCACACATTACATTTCTAAACATATTTAATTCTAAAATTAAATAAGCAATTTAACCTAAAGGTATGGTTTTGTAAGTGTGCCTAAATACATGTCTCCCCACTTCTGCTCGATTTCGCGGTGCTCAAAAAGAGAACTGACTTTAACAACAAAACTTCCATTTCCCCATTACCCATCTACTGAACATCTACGCTGCCTATGCCTCTTACACAGCCTCTTCTTAAGAGGCTGATATTTAAAATAATTTGGCCAGTACAGTCATTCAAGAAAGGAAGCCCACTAGTTTAAATTCCTCTAACACCTATTTTATTGGTCTCATCCGATCTATTAAGAGGTCATTAACTCACTGCCTTAAAATTCTGCACCCATCTTTTGCATAGCACTTGCAAGAATCACTTCAGTTTTCTCTCACAGACGAAACCCTGAATGAAACAAAGCGTTATTGATGATACTATTGGGAAAAAAAAATAAAAAAGACTAGTAAACAGTGACAGTGTGATAAGTTATAGGGAATTGTCTGGATTACTGAGGGGCACAGGCTCATTTAAACAAAACATGTATTAACACAAATGCCAAGTCGAAGATCTTAGTCCAGGTAATACATCAAGCCACACCTAAGCAGCGATCAATCACATCCTGGAAAGCAACTCTGAAGATAAATAACTAAAAGCACACTTCCTGAACAATGTTTTGGAAACATCTATCTAAATCTGGGATGTAACTGGTAACAGAAAGTTAAATCTACTACTATAAACAGCATAGATGAAGGCAACACTGGAAAATACTTCTGAAAAATTTAGAAACTGAACAATAGGAGAGGAGGAGGAAGATCAAGAGCTGATGAGATCCCTGTGTGCAAGTACATTCACAGTAAGAACAGTATTGGTTTTTAATCCAATAGGAGAGTGGACTGCCTGCCTGCCTGCCACAGAATGTGGTAGTCTGGCCAATTCATATGGAAAAAGACAAGCAAATTTCAACAATGCAGACAACTAAGCAGCAGATTAAATAGTGTAACAGGGATAAATTAGGTCGGATGCCCCATCGGAAGCATCAGCTACACATTCTGCTTGTATCAAATGAGATGCTCCATGCAGTAATAGCCAGGTAGAATACAGGGGCCTACGACAGAAGGGAGGATGTCTGTCAATTTAGATGACCTAATCTTCCCTTCCGGACTTTGCAACCATTAAGATTCTCAAAATGACTAGACAAGGCTGATTAATCTCCATAATACCCATGACAATGAGGCAGTAATTCCCATTTGACAAAGGGCAACCAGAAGCACAGTGGCATGTTAAAACTCTTAGCACTGCAAAACACCCAACTACCCAACAACAAAAACTAGCCTTAAATATCAGAAATAGTTCTACATATTATGCTGTAACAAGATAGCTCCATGAAACATCCAGCACAAAGCCCTACTTCCAGCTCAAAAGCCCTGTAGAGGATGCTGAAGATCCCACTATGTTGGAGAGAGTAACTCCAGCGCTGGCATTTCGCTGCTGCTGCACCCTCTGCCTTCATTAAAAGGCAAAAGAAGTTAGTAGGAATCACAAGAGTCTTGCCACTGCAAAGCTTAAAAAATTTCATTTCCTGAGATGTCTGCATTAGTCCAAACCAATAATTTCCTAAGAATATGTGCTTTGCATGCTCTAAAATAAGGAAAATTGTAATCTATTGTTGACAGCAATGCCTATCCTAATTTACTCATGGCTGCACTCCAGCACAAAACTGTAATAATGGCCTGGTTTCCCTCCCCCTCCCCCGCTCCATTAAAATAACAAAATGAGTAAATCTGTAGGACACACAACTCGAAACCACCTCGATTTGGATAGAGCTGCCCTCTCAGCCTCTTAGTTTTTACCACAATTGTTAGATCCTTTAAAGGGCACTTTACCACTGTCTGAATTACAAAGATTCTTTTAGAGCCAGCTCTAACCTTGAAAAGAGGCCTG
>NW_010428727.1:6278-6868 GCF_000710305.1 Buceros rhinoceros silvestris | reverse complement strand
AAAAAAAAAAAAAAAAAAAAAAAAGGATTTCTCCGTATAACTAACCTTGATTTACTAGAGTTACACAATCCTGATAAACACAAGTGCCTGTAGTTTTAAGCAACCAGGTAGAGGTAAAGCTAAACTGGTCCACAGCCTCACGAGCTCATATTGGCAGTCTTTGGTTGTTACAATTTCTTCTTGCACTTGTTATTACATGTTAGCAAATACGAGGTAAAGAGATGTCCTCTCCCTAGTGAACACATAAGGTTTAATTTAAATTAAAATAAACATATTTGATTAAAAAAATAAACCGAAAGGATTTCTGTTTTACACATTAGAACCCTAAATTCCAATCCTCTGTATAATTCAGTTGTTAAATAAGATGATAACTCTTGATAATTCTTTGCCGACCACATCTGTTAATGCTAGACATCCAGAGCACAGCCAAAGGAGAAGATTATCAGCATTAATAAGGCCTATTTCATCTGTTCGGAAAAGATTTTACTCAAGTTTTACTTTACTTGTTTTACTACTGCCTTTTCCTACAAGCTTTCTTTGTCATTAAGGTAAATAATTAAATAACATTCTCCCTGCTAAATACTTTTACT